>NC_082386.1:525000-825000 GCF_031168955.1 Gadus macrocephalus
CCCTCGGTTCTTTGCTCAATGTTGTGCACAGCCTTGAAAGAATGAGCTGATATATCGTGAATTGCTTCAGGTTTCCATTTGATATCCCATAATCTAGCTGTATTCTGGAAAAGCTAGTGGTTATTTTTGTCTTTGTTCTTAGTTGCCATCAACGCACAAACCTGCTTTATTGGGAATAGAATGTGTTGGAATATATCTTTCGGCAGATTCAACAGGGCATGTCATTACTGAAATGCATTAAGGAGTATATATTTTTCACACTTTCACACTATTCAACTTGTGCTCGTGATCTCAAATTGATTCTCTTTGGCATAATTAACTGCCAATTGCGTTAGTGTGAATGAAAGATCCACAAAGTGAGACCTTGTGTAGGTGTTCAACGAATGTTGTCGCTTTTTTGAGGGGATTCGAAGCATGTAACTGAGAAATTGCCATTCAACAGTATTGCCTTTGAGAAAAGCATTTCAAAATACTCCTTGAACACAGTTCATGTACTGGCAGTTGTGGGATTTGAACCCACGCCTCCAATGAGACTGAATATTATTAATGGCCTTTCAAAATGATGCTGCAATGCAAAGGGTTGAATGCCCTTGCAAGGATTTGAAACAACGTCTCCTCGAACTGGAGCATTGATCCAGCACCTTGGAAAACTCGGCAGCACTATATCACAGGACATTTGTAACTATTATTGAATTTCAAAGTAGGACTTTAATGCAGTCCAAAGGAAGAATGAATATTGTAATTTGACGGCAATAAATTGGAATTATACAATTGTTCTTAAACGCTTGCACCCCTGCTAATCATCTGAGCATTTTCAAAAATTGACGTATCAAATTATGTTGATGTGTCTCGTTGGTCTAGGGGTATGATTCTCGCATTGGGTGCGAGAGGTCCCGGGTTCAAATCCCAGACGAGCCCTCGGTTCTTTGCTCAATCTTGTGCACAGCCTTGAAAGATTGAGCTGTTATTT
Organism: Gadus macrocephalus; assembly: GCF_031168955.1. Taxonomy (NCBI): domain Eukaryota; kingdom Metazoa; phylum Chordata; class Actinopteri; order Gadiformes; family Gadidae; genus Gadus; species Gadus macrocephalus. The sequence continues at coordinate 525,971 of NC_082386.1, forward strand.
CGTGAAATGCTTCAGGATTCCATTTGATATCCCATAATCCAGCTGTATTCTGGAAAAGCTAGTGAATATATTTGTCTATGTTCTTAGTTGCCATCAACGCACAAACCTGCTTTATTGGGATTAGAATGTGTTGGAATATATCTTTCGGCACATTCAACAGGGCATGTCATTACTGAAATGCATTAAGGAGTATAGGTTTTTCACACTTTCACACTATTCAACTTGTGCTCGTGATCTCAAATTGATTCTCTTTGGCATAATTAACTGCCAATTGCGTTAGTGTGAATGAAAGATCCACAAAGTGAGACCTTGTGTAGGTGTTGAACGAATGTTGTCGCTTTTTTGAGGGGATTCGAAGCATGTTACTGAGAAATAGCCATTCAACAGTATTGCCTTTGAGAAATGCATTTCAAAATACTCCATGAACACAGTTCATGTACTGGCAGTGGTGAGAATTGAACCCACGCCTCCTAAGAGACTAGAGCCTTAATCCAGCGCCTTAGACCGCTCGGCCACACTACCACAAAACACTAACATTCTTAATGGCCTTTCAAAATGATGCTGCAATGCAAAGGGTTGAATGCCCCTGCAAGGATTTGAAACAACGTCTCCTCGAACTGGAGCATTGATCCAGCACCTTGGAAAACTCGGCAGCACTATATCACAGGACATTTGTAACTATTATTGAATTTCAAATTAGGACTTTAATGCAGTCCAAAGGAAGAATGAATATTGTAATTTGACGGCAATAAATTGGAATTATACAATTGTTCTTAAACGCTTGCACCCCTGCTAATCATCTGAGCATTTTCAAAAATTGACATATCAAATTATGTTGATGTGTCTCGTTGGTCTAGGGGTATGATTCTCGCTTTGGGTGCGAGAGGTCCCGGGTTCAAATCCCAGACGAGCCCGCGGTTCTTTGCTCAATCTTGTGCACAGCCTTGAAAGATTGAGCTGTTATTTCGTGAAATGCTTCAGGATTCCATTTGATATCCCATAATCCAGCTGTATTCTGGAAAAGCTAGTGAATATATTTGTCTTTGTTCTTAGTTGCCATCAACGCACAAACCTGCTTTATTGGGATTAGAATGTGTTGGAATATATCTTTCGGCACATTCAACAGGGCATGTCATTACTGAAATGCATTAAGGAGTATAGGTTTTTCACACTTTCACACTATTCAACTTGTGCTCGTGATCTCAAATTGATTCTCTTTGGCATAATTAACTGCCAATTGCGTTAGTGTGAATGAAAGATCCACAAAGTGAGACCTTGTGTAGGTGTTGAACGAATGTTGTCGCTTTTTTGAGGGGATTCGAAGCATGTTACTGAGAAATAGCCATTCAACAGTATTGCCTTTGAGAAATGCATTTCAAAATACTCCTTGAACACAGTTCATGTACTGGCAGTGGTGGGATTTGAACCCACGCCTCCTAAGAGACTAGAGCCTTAATCCAGCGCCTTAGACCGCTCTGCCACACTACCACAAATCTCAAACATTATTAATGGCCTTTCAAAATGATGCTGCAATGCAAAGGGTTGAATGCCCTTGCAAGGATTTGAAACAACGTCTCCTCGAACTGGAGCATTGATCCAGCACCTTGGAAAACTCGGCAGCACTATATCACAGGACATTTGTAACTATTATTGAATTACAAAGTAGGACTTTAATGCAGTCCAAAGGAAGAATGAATATTGTAATTTGACGTCAATAAATTGGAATTATACAATTGTTCTTAAACGCTTGCACCCCTGCTAATCATCTGAGCATTTTCAAAAATTGACCTATCAAATAATGTTGATGTGGCTCGTTGGTCTAGGGGTATGATTCTTGCTTTGGGTGCGGGAGGTCCCGGGTTCAAATCCTGGTTGAGCCCTCGGTTCTTTGCTCAATGTTGTGCACAGCCTTGAAAGAATGAGCTGATATATCGTGAATTGCTTCAGGTTTCCATTTGATATCCCATAATCTAGCTGTATTCTGGAAAAGCTAGTGGTTATTTTTGTCTTTGTTCTTAGTTGCCATCAACGCACAAACCTGCTTTATTGGGAATAGAATGTGTTGGAATATATCTTTCGGCAGATTCAACAGGGCATGTCATTACTGAAATGCATTAAGGAGTATATATTTTTCACACTTTCACACTATTCAACTTGTGCTCGTGATCTCAAATTGATTCTCTTTGGCATAATTAACTGCCAATTGCGTTAGTGTGAATGAAAGATCCACAAAGTGAGACCTTGTGTAGGTGTTCAACGAATGTTGTCGCTTTTTTGAGGGGATTCGAAGCATGTAACTGAGAAATTGCCATTCAACAGTATTGCCTTTGAGAAAAGCATTTCAAAAAACTCCATGAACACAGTTCATGTACTGGCAGTGGTGAGATTTGAACCCACGCCTCCTAAGAGACTGGAGCCTTAATCCAGCGTCTTAGACCGCTCGGCCACACTACCACAAAACACTAACATTATTAATGGCCTTTCAAAATGATGCTGCAATGCAAAGGGTTGAATGCCCCTGCAAGGATTTGAAACAACGTCTCCTCGAACTGGAGCATTGATCCAGCACCTTGGAAAACTCGGCAGCACTATATCACAGGACATTTGTAACTATTTTTGAATTACAAAGAAGGACTTTAATGCAGTCCAAAGGAAGAATGAATATTGTAATTTGACGGCAATAAATTGGAATTATACAATTGTTCTTAAACGCTTGCACCCCTGCTAATAATTTGAGCATTTTCAAAAATTGACATATCAAATTATGTTGATGTGGCTTGTTGGTCTAGGGGTATGATTCTCTCTTCGGGTGTGAGAGGTCCCGGGTTCAAATCCCGGACGAGCCCTCGGTTCTTTGCTCAATGTTGTGCACAGCCTTGTAAGATTGTGCTGTTATTTCGTGAAATGATTCAGGATTCCATTTGATATCCCATAATCCAGCTGTATTCTGGAAAAGCTAGTGAATATTTTTGTCTTTGTTCTTGGTTGCCATCAACGCACAAACCTGCTTTATTGGGAATAGAATGTGTTGGAATATATCTTTCGGCACATTCAACAGGGCATGTCATTACTGAAATGCATTAAGGAGTATATATTTTTCACACTTTCACACCATTCAACTTGTGCTCGTGATCTCAAATTGATTCTCTTTGGCATAATTAACTGCCAATTGCGTTAGTGTGAATGAAAGATTCACAATGTGAGACCTTGTGTAGGTGTTCAACGAATGTTGTCGCTTTTTTGTGGGGATTCGAAGCATGTAACTGAGAAATTGCCATTCAACGGTATTGCCTTTGAGAAATGCATTTCAAAATACTCCTTGAACACAGTTCATGTACTGGCAGTGGTGGGATTTGAACCATAGGCTCCAAAGAGACTGGTGCCTTAATCCAGCGCCTTTGACCGCTCGGCCACACTACCACAATATACTATCACTCTTAATGGCCTTTCAAAATGATGCTGCAATGCAAAGGGTTGAATGCCCCTGCAAGTTTTTGAAACAACGTCTCCTCGAACTGGAGCATTGATCCAGCACCTTGGAAAACACGGCAGCACTATATCACAGGACATTTGTAACTATTTTTGAATTACAAAGTAGGACTTTAATGCAGTCCAAAGGAAGAAAGAATATTGTAATTTGACGGCAATAAATTGGAATTATACAATTGTTCTTAAACGCTTGCACCCCTGCTAATCATTTGAGCATTTTCAAAAATTGACATATCAAATTAAGTTGATGTGGCTCGTTGGTCTAGGGGTATGATTCTAGCTTAGGGTGCGAGAGGTCCGGGGTTCAATTCCCGGACGAGACCTCGGTTCTTTGCTCAATGTTGTGCACTGCCTTGAAAGATTGAACTGATATTTCTTAAAATGCTTCAGGTTTCAATTTGATATCCCATAATCCTGGTGTTCTCTGGAAAAGCTAGTGAATATTTTTGTCTTTGTTCTTAGTTGCCATTAACGCACAAACCTGCTTTATTGGGAATAGAATGTATTGGAATATATCTTGAGGCACATACAACAGGGCATGTCATTAATAAAATGCATTAAGGAGTATATATTTTTCACACTTTCACACTATTCAACTTGTGCTAGTGATCTCAAATTGATTCTCTTTGGCATAATTAACTGCCAATTGCGTTAGTGTGAACGAAAGATCCACAAAGTGAGACCTTGTGTAGGTGTTCAACGAATGTTGTCGCTTTTTTGAGGAAATTCGAAGCATGTAACTGAGAAATTGCCATTCAACAGTATTGCCTTTGAGAAAAGCATTTCAAAATACTCCTTGAACACAGTTCATGTACTGTCAGTAATGGGATTTGAACCCACGCCTCCAATGAGACTGAACCCTAAATCCAGCGCCTTAGACCGCTCGGCCATTCTACCACAAATCACAAACATTCTTAATGGCCTTTCAAAATGATGCTGCAATGCAAATGGTTGAATGCCCCTGCAAGGATTTGAAACAACGTCTCCTCGAACTGGATTATTGATCCAGCACCTTGGAAAACTCGGCAGCACTACATCACAGGACATTTGTAACTATTTTTGAATTACAAAGTAGGACTTTAATGCAGTCCAAAGGAAGAATAAATATTGTAATTTGACGGCAATAAATTGGAATTATACAATTGTTCTTAAACGCTTGCACCCCAGCTAATCATTTGAGCATTTTCAAAAATTGACATATCAAATTATGTTGATGTGGCTCGTTGGTCTAGGGGTATGATTCTCGCTTAGGGTGCGAGAGGTCCCGGGTTCAATTCCCGGACGAGCCCTCGTTTCTTTGCTCAATGTTGTGCACTGCCTTGAAAGATTGAGCTGTTATTTCGTGAAATGCTTCAGGATTCCATTTGATATCCCATAATCCAGCTGTATTCTGGAAAAGCTAGTGAATATTTTTGTCTTTGTTCTTAGTTGCCATCAACGCACAAACCTGCTTTATTGGGAATAGAATGTGTTGGAATATATCTTTCGGCAGATTCAACAGGGCATGTCATTACTGAAATGCATTAAGGAGTATATATTTTTCACACTTTCACACTATTCAACTTGTGCTCGTGATCTCAAATTGATTCTCTTTGGCATAATTAACTGCCAATTGCGTTAGTGTGAATGAAAGATCCACAAAGTGAGACCTTGTGTAGGTGTTCAACGAATGTTGTCGCTTTTTTGAGGGGATTCGAAGCATGTAACTGAGAAATTGCCATTCAACAGTATTGCCTTTGAGAAAAGCATTTCAAAATTCTCCTTGAACACAGTTCATGTACTGGCAGTGGTGGGATTTGAACCCACGCCTCCTAAGAGACTGGAGCCTTAATCCAGCGCCTTAGACCGCTCGGCCACACTACCACAAAACACTAACATTCTTAATGGCCTTTCAAAATGATGCTGCAATGCAAAGGGTTGAATGCCCCTGCAAGGATTTGAAACAACGTCTCCTCGAACTGGAGCATTGATCCAGCACCTTGGAAAACTCGGCAGCACTATATCACAGGACATTTGTAACTATTTTTGAATTACAAAGTAGGACTTTAATGCAGTCCAAAGGAAGAATGAATATTGTAATTTGACGGCAATAAATTGGAATTATACAATTGTTCTTAAACGCTTGCACCCCTGCTAATAATTTGAGCATTTTCAAAAATTGACATATCAAATTATGTTGATGTGGCTCGTTGGTCTAGGGGTATGATTCTCGCTTTGGGTGCGAGAGGTCCCGGGTTCAAATCCCGGACGAGCCCTCGGTTCTTTGCTCAATGTTGTGCACAGCCTTGAAAGATTGAGCTGTTAATTCGTGAAATGCTTCAGGATTCCATTTGATATCCCATAATCCAGCTGTATTCTGGAAAAACTAGTGAATATTTTTGTCTTTTTTCTTAGTTGCCATCAACGCACAAACCTGCTTTATTGGGAATAGAATGTGTTGGAATATATCTTTCGGCACATTCAACAGGGCATGTCATTACTGAAATGCATTAAGGAGTATATATTTTTCACACTTTCACACTATTCAACTTGTGCTCGTGATCTCAAATTGATTCTCTTTGGAATAATTAACTGCCAATTGCGTTAGTGTGAATGAAAGATCCACAAAGTGAGACCTTGTGTAGGTGTTCAACGAATGTTGTCGCTTTTTTGAGGGGATTAGAAGCATGTAACTGAGAAATTGCCATTCAACAGTATTGCCTGTGAGAAAAGCATTTCAAAATACACCTTGAACACAGTTCATGTACTGGCAGTGGTGGGATTTGAACCCACGCCTCCTAAGAGACTGGAGCCTAAATCCAGCGCCTTAGACCGCTCGGCCACACTACCACAATACACTAACATTCTTAATGGCCTTTCAAAATGAAGCTGCAATGCAAAGGGTTGAATGCCCCTGCAAGGATTTGAAACAACGTCTCCTCGAACTGGAGCATTGATCCAGCACCTTGGAAAACTCGGCAGCACTATATCACAGGACATTTGTAACTATTTTTGAATTACAAAGTAGGACTTTAATGCAGTCCAAAGGAAGAATGAATATTGTAATTTGACGGCAATAAATTGGAATTACACAATTATTCTTAAACGCTTGCTCCCCTGCTAATAATTTGAGCATTTTCAAAAATTGACATATCAAAATTTGTTGATGTGGCTCGTTGGTCTAGGGGTATGATTCTCGCTTAGGGTGCGGGAGGTCCCGGGTTCAATTCCCGGACGAGCCCTCGGTTCTTTGCTTAATGTTGTGCACTGCCTTGAAAGATTGAGCTGATATTTTGTGAAATGCTTCAGGATTCCATTTGATATCCCATAATCCAGCTGTATTCTGGAAAAGATAGTGAATATTTTTGTCTTTGTTCTTAGTTGCCATCAACACACAAACCTGCTTTATTGGGAATTGAATGTGTTGGAATATATCTTTCGGCACATTCAATTATACAATTGTTCTTAAACGCTTGCACCCCTTCTAATCATTTGAGCATTTTCAAAAATTGACATATCAAATTAAGTTGATGTGGCTCGTTGGTCTAGGGGTATGATTCACGCTTAGGGTGCGAGAGGTCCCGGGTTCAATTCCCGGACGAGCCCTCGGTTCTTTGCTCAATGTTGTGCACTGCCTTGAAAGATTGAGCTGATATTTTGTGAATTGCTTCAGGTTTCCATTTGATATCCCATAATCCAGGTGTTCTCTGGAAAAGCTAGTGAATATTTTTGTATTTGTTCTTAGTTGCCATTAACGCACAAACCTGCTTTATTGGGAATAGAATGTATTGGAATATATCTTGAGGCACATACAACAGGGCATGTCATTACTGAAATGCATTAAGGAGTATATATTTTTCACACTTTCACACTATTCAACTTGTGCTCGTGATCTCAAATATATTTTCTTTGGCATAATTAACTGCCAATTGCGTTAGTGTGAACGAAAGATCCACAAAGTGAGACCTTGTGTAGGTGTACAACGAATGTTGTCGCTTTTTTGAGGAAATTCGAAGCATGTAACTGAGAAATTGCCATTCAACAGTATTGCCTTTGAGAAAAGCATTTCAAAATACTCCTTGAACACAGTTCATGTACTGGCAGTTGTGGGATTTGAACCCACGCCTCCAATGAGACTGAATATTATTAATGGCCTTTCAAAATGATGCTGCAATGCAAAGGGTTGAATGCCCTTGCAAGGATTTGAAACAACGTCTCCTCGAACTGGAGCATTGATCCAGCACCTTGGAAAACTCGGCAGCACTATATCACAGGACATTTGTAACTATTATTGAATTTCAAAGTAGGACTTTAATGCAGTCCAAAGGAAGAATGAATATTGTAATTTGACGTCAATAAATTGGAATTATACAATTGTTCTTAAACGCTTGCACCCCTGCTAATCATCTGAGCATTTTCAAAAATTGACATATCAAATAATGTTGATGTGGCTCGTTGGTCTAGGGGTATGATTCTCGCTTTGGGTGCGGGAGGTCCCGGGTTCAAATCCTGGTTGAGCCCTCGGTTCTTTGCTCAATGTTGTGCACAGCCTTGAAAGAATGAGCTGATATATCGTTAATTGCTTCAGGTTTCCATTTGATATCCCATAATCTAGCTGTATTCTGGAAAAGCTAGTGGTTATTTTTGTCTTTGTTCTTAGTTGCCATCAACGCACAAACCTGCTTTATTGGGAATAGAATGTGTTGGAATATATCTTTCGGCAGATTCAACAGGGCATGTCATTACTGAAATGCATTAAGGAGTATATATTTTTCACACTTTCACACTATTCAACTTGTGCTCGTGATCTCAAATTGATTCTCTTTGGCATAATTAACTGCCAATTGCGTTAGTGTGAATGAAAGATCCACAAAGTGAGACCTTGTGTAGGTGTTCAACGAATGTTGTCGCTTTTTTGAGGGGATTCGAAGCATGTAACTGAGAAATTGCCATTCAACAGTATTGCCTTTGAGAAAAGCATTTCAAAAAACTCCATGAACACAGTTCATGTACTGGCAGTGGTGAGAATTGAACCCACGCCTCCTAAGAGACTGGAGCCTTAATCCAGCGTCTTAGACCGCTCGGCCACACTACCACAAAACACTAACATTATTAATGGCCTTTCAAAATGATGCTGCAATGCAAAGGGTTGAATGCCCCTGCAAGGATTTGAAACAACGTCTCCTCGAACTGGAGCATTGATCCAGCACCTTGGAAAACTCGGCAGCACTATATCACAGGACATTTGTAACTATTATTGAATTTCAAAGTAGGACTTTAATGCAGTCCAAAGGAAGAATGAATATTGTAATTTGACGGCAATAAATTGGAATTATACAATTGTTCTTAAACGCTTGCACCCCTGCTAATCATCTGAGCATTTTCAAAAATTGACATATCAAATTATGTTGATGTGTCTCGTTGGTCTAGGGGTATGATTCTCGCTTTGGGTGCGAGAGGTCCCGGGTTCAAATCCCAGACGAGCCCGCGGTTCTTTGCTCAATCTTGTGCACAGCCTTGAAAGATTGAGCTGTTATTTCGTGAAATGCTTCAGGATTCCATTTGATATCCCATAATCCAGCTGTATTCTGGAAAAGCTAGTGAATATATTTGTCTTTGTTCTTAGTTGCCATCAACGCACAAACCTGCTTTATTGGGATTAGAATGTGTTGGAATATATCTTTCGGCACATTCAACAGGGCATGTCATTACTGAAATGCATTAAGGAGTATAGGTTTTTCACACTTTCACACTATTCAACTTGTGCTCGTGATCTCAAATTGATTCTCTTTGGCATAATTAACTGCCAATTGCGTTAGTGTGAATGAAAGATCCACAAAGTGAGACCTTGTGTAGGTGTTGAACGAATGTTGTCGCTTTTTTGAGGGGATTCGAAGCATGTTACTGAGAAATAGCCATTCAACAGTATTGCCTTTGAGAAATGCATTTCAAAATACTCCTTGAACACAGTTCATGTACTGGCAGTGGTGGGATTTGAACCCACGCCTCCTAAGAGACTAGAGCCTTAATCCAGCGCCTTAGACCGCTCTGCCACACTACCACAAATCTCAAACATTATTAATGGCCTTTCAAAATGATGCTGCAATGCAAAGGGTTGAATGCCCCTGCAAGTTTTTGAAACAACGTCTCCTCGAACTGGAGCATTGATCCAGCACCTTGGAAAACACGGCAGCACTATATCACAGGACATTTGTAACAATTTTTGAATTACAAAGTAGGACTTTAATGCAGTCCAAAGGAAGAAAGAATATTGTAATTTGACGGCAATAAATTGGAATTATACAATTGTTCTTAAACGCTTGCACCCCTGCTAATCATTTGAGCATTTTCAAAAATTGACATATCAAATTAAGTTGATGTGGCTCGTTGGTCTATGGGTATGATTCTCGCTTAGGGTGCGAGAGGTCCGGGGTTCAATTCCCGGACGAGACCTCGGTTCTTTGCTCAATGTTGTGCACTGCCTTGAAAGATTGAACTGATATTTCTTAAAATGCTTCAGGTTTCAATTTGATATCCCATAATCCTGGTGTTCTCTGGAAAAGCTAGTGAATATTTTTGTCTTTGTTCTTAGTTGCCATTAACGCACAAACCTGCTTTATTGGGAATAGAATGTATTGGAATATATCTTGAGGCACATACAACAGGGCATGTCATTAATGAAATGCATTAAGGAGTATATATTTTTCACACTTTCACACTATTCAACTTGTGCTAGTGATCTCAAATTGATTCTCTTTGGCATAATTAACTGCCAATTGCGTTAGTGTGAACGAAAGATCCACAAAGTGAGACCTTGTGTAGGTGTTCAACGAATGTTGTCGCTTTTTTGAGGAAATTCGAAGCATGTAACTGAGAAATTGCCATTCAACAGTATTGCCTTTGAGAAAAGCATTTCAAAATACTCCTTGAACACAGTTCATGTACTGTCAGTAATGGGATTTGAACCCACGCCTCCAATGAGACTGAAGCCTAAATCCAGCACCTTAGACCGCTCGGCCATTCTACCACAAATCACAAACATTCTTAATGGCCTTTCAAAATGATGCTGCAATGCAAATGGTTGAATGCCCCTGCAAGGATTTGAAACAACGTCTCCTCGAACTGGATTATTGATCCAGCACCTTGGAAAACTCGGCAGCACTACATCACAGGACATTTGTAACTATTTTTGAATTACAAAGTAGGACTTTAATGCAGTCCAAAGGAAGAATAAATATTGTAATTTGACGGCAATAAATTGGAATTATACAATTGTTCTTAAACGCTTGCACCCCAGCTAATCATTTGAGCATTTTCAAAAATTGACATATCAAATTATGTTGATGTGGCTCGTTGGTCTAGGGGTATGATTCTCGCTTAGGGTGCGAGAGGTCCCGGGTTCAATTCCCGGACGAGCCCTCGTTTCTTTGCTCAATGTTGTGCACTGCCTTGAAAGATTGAGCTGTTATTTCGTGAAATGCTTCAGGATTCCATTTGATATCCCATAATCCAGCTGTATTCTGGAAAAGCTAGTGAATATTTTTGTCTTTGTTCTTAGTTGCCATCAACACACAAACCTGCTTTATTGGGAATAGAATGTGTTGGAATATATCTTTCGGCACATTCAATTACACAATTGTTCTTAAACGCTTGCACCCCTGCTAATCATTTGAGCATTTTCAAAAATTGACGTATCAAATTATGTTGATGTGGCTCGTTGGTCTAGGGGTATGATTCTCGCTTAGGGTGTGAGAGGTCCCGGGTTCAATTCCCGGACGAGCCCTCGGTTCTTTGCACAATGTTGTGCACAGCCTTGAAAGATTGAGCTGTTATTTCGTGAAATGCTTCAGGATTCCATTTGATATCCCATAATCCAGCTGTATTCTGGAAAAGCTAGTGAATATTTTTGTCTTTGTTCTTAGTTGCCATCAACGCACAAACCTGCTTTATTGGGAATAGAATGTGTTGGAATATATCTTTCGGCAGATTCAACAGGGCATGTCATTACTGAAATGCATTAAGGAGTATATATTTTTCACACTTTCACACTATTCAACTTGTGCTCGTGATCTCAAATTGATTCTCATTGGCATAATTAACTGCCAATTGCGTTAGTGTGAATGAAAGATCCACAAAGTGAGACCTTGTGTAGGTGTTCAACGAATGTTGTCGCTTTTTTGAGGGGATTCGAAGCATGTAACTGAGAAATTGCCATTCAACAGTATTGCCTTTGAGAAAAGCATTTCAAAATTCTCCTTGAACACAGTTCATGTACTGGCAGTGGTGGGATTTGAACCCACGCCTCCTAAGAGACTGGAGCCTTAATCCAGCGCCTTAGACCGCTCGGCCACACTACCACAAAACACTAACATTCTTAATGGCCTTTCAAAATGATGCTGCAATGCAAAGGGTTGAATGCCCCTGCAAGGATTTGAAACAACGTCTCCTCGAACTGGAGCATTGATCCAGCACCTTGGAAAACTCGGCAGCACTATATCACAGGACATTTGTAACTATTTTTGAATTACAAAGTAGGACTTTAATGCAGTCCAAAGGAAGAATGAATATTGTAATTTGACGGCAATAAATTGGAATTATACAATTGTTCTTAAACGCTTGCACCCCTGCTAATAATTTGAGCATTTTCAAAAATTGACATATCAAATTATGTTGATGTGGCTCGTTGGTCTAGGGGTATGATTCTCGCTTTGGGTGCGAGAGGTCCCGGGTTCAAATCCCGGACGAGCCCTCGGTTCTTTGCTCAATGTTGTGCACAGCCTTGAAAGATTGAGCTGTTAATTCGTGAAATGCTTCAGGATTCCATTTGATATCCCATAATCCAGCTGTATTCTGGAAAAACTAGTGAATATTTTTGTCTTTTTTCTTAGTTGCCATCAACGCACAAACCTGCTTTATTGGGAATAGAATGTGTTGGAATATATCTTTCGGCACATTCAACAGGGCATGTCATTACTGAAATGCATTAAGGAGTATATATTTTTCACACTTTCACACTATTCAACTTGTGCTCGTGATCTCAAATTGATTCTCTTTGGAATAATTAACTGCCAATTGCGTTAGTGTGAATGAAAGATCCACAAAGTGAGACCTTGTGTAGGTGTTCAACGAATGTTGTCGCTTTTTTGAGGGGATTAGAAGCATGTAACTGAGAAATTGCCATTCAACAGTATTGCCTGTGAGAAAAGCATTTCAAAATACTCCTTGAACACAGTTCATGTACTGGCAGTGGTGGGATTTGAACCCACGCCTCCTAAGAGACTGGAGCCTAAATCCAGCGCCTTAGACCGCTCGGCCACACTACCACAACACACTAACATTCTTAATGGCCTTTCAAAATGAAGCTGCAATGCAAAGGGTTGAATGCCCCTGCAAGGATTTGAAACAACGTCTCCTCGAACTGGAGCATTGATCCAGCACCTTGGAAAACTCGGCAGCACTATATCACAGGACATTTGTAACTATTTTTGAATTACAAAGTAGGACTTTAATGCAGTCCAAAGGAAGAATGAATATTGTAATTTGACGGCAATAAATTGGAATTACACAATTATTCTTAAACGCTTGCACCCCTGCTAATCATCTGAGCATTTTCAAAAATTGACATATCAAATTATGTTGATGTGGCTCGTTGGTCTAGGGGTATGATTCTCGCTGTGGGTGCTTGAGGTCCCGGGTTCAAATCCCAGACGAGCCCTCAGTTCTTTGCTCAATGTTGTGCACAGCCTTGAAAGATTGAGCTGTTATTTCGTGAAATGCTTCAGGATTCCATTTGATATCCCATAATCCAGCTGTATACTGGAAAAGCTAGTGAATATATTTGTCTTTGTTCTTAGTTGCCATCAACGCACAAACCTGCTTTATTGGGATTAGAATGTGTTGGAATATATCTTTCGGCACATTCAACAGGGCATGTCATTACTGAAATGCATTAAGGAGTATAGGTTTTTCACACTTTCACACTATTCAACTTGTCCTCGTGATCTCAAATTGATTCTCTTTGGCATAATTAACTGCCAATTGCGTTAGTGTGAATGAAAGATCCACAATGTGAGACCTTGTGTAGGTGTTGAACGAATGTTGTCGCTTTTTTGAGGGGATTCGAAGCATGTTACTGAGAAATAGCCATTCAACAGTATTGCCTTTGAGAAATGCATTTCAAAATACTCCTTGAACACAGTTCATGTACTTGCAGTGGTGGGATTTGAACCCACGCCTCCAAAGAGACTAGAGCCTTAATCCAGCGCCTTAGACCGCTCTGCCACACTACCACAAATCTCAAACATTATTAATGGCCTTTCAAAATGATGCTGCAATGCAAAGGGTTGAATGCCCTTGCAAGGATTTGAAACAACGTCTCCTCGAACTGGAGCATTGATCCAGCACCTTGGAAAACTCGGCAGCACTATATCACAGGACATTTGTAACTATTATTGAATTTCAAAGTAGGACTTTAATGCAGTCCAAAGGAAGAATGAATATTGTAATTTGACGGCAATAAATTGGAATTATACAATTGTTCTTAAACGCTTGCACCCCTGCTAATCATCTGAGCATTTTCAAAAATTGACATATCAAATTATGTTGATGTGGCTCGTTGGTCTAGGGGTATGATTCTCGCTGTGGGTGCGAGAGGTCCCGGGTTCAAATCCCAGACGAGCCCTCGGTTCTTTGCTCAATGTTGTGCACAGCCTTGAAAGATTGAGCTGTTATTTCGTGAAATGCTTCAGGATTCCATTTGATATCCCATAATCCAGCTGTATTCTGGAAAAGCTAGTGAATATATTTGTCTTTGTTCTTAGTTGCCATCAACGCACAAACCTGCTTTATTGGGATTAGAATGTGTTGGAATATATCTTTCGGCACATTCAACAGGGCATGTCATTACTGAAATGCATTAAGGAGTTTAGGTTTTTCACACTTTCACACTATTCAACTTGTCCTCGTGATCTCAAATTGATTCTCTTTGGTATAATTAACTGCCAATTGCGTTAGTGTGAATGAAAGATCCACAAAGTGAGACCTTGTGTAGGTGTTGAACGAATGTTGTCGCTTTTTTGAGGTGATTCGAAGCATGTTACTGAGAAATAGCCATTCAACAGTATTGCCTTTGAGAAATGCATTTCAAAATACTCCTTGAACACAGTTCATGTACTGGCAGTGGTGGGATTTGAACCCACGCCTCCTAAGAGACTGGAGCCTTAATCCAGCGCCTTAGACCGCTCGGCCACACTACCACAAAACACTAACATTCTTAATGGCCTTTCAAAATGATGCTGCAATGCAAAGGGTTGAATGCCCCTGCAAGGATTTGAAACAACGTCTCCTCGAACTGGAGCATTGATCCAGCACCTTGGAAAACTCGGCAGCACCATATCACAGGACATTTGTAACTATTTTTGAATTACAAAGTAGGACTTTAATGCAGTCCAAAGGAAGAATGAATATTGTAATTTGACGGCAATAAATTGGAATTATACAATTGTTCTTAAACGCTTGCACCCCTGCTAATAATTTGAGCATTTTCAAAAATTGACATATCAATTTATGTTGATGTGGCTCGTTGGTCTAGGGGTATGATTCTCGCTTTGGGTGCGAGAGGGCGCGGGTTCAAATCCCGGACGAGCCCTCGGTGCTTTGCTCAATGTTGTGCACAGCCTTGTAAGATTGAGCTGTTATTTCGTGAAATGCTTCAGGATTCCATTTGATATCCCATAATCCAGCTGTATTCTGGAAGAGCTAGTGAATATTTTTGTCTTTGTTCTTAGTTGCCATCAACGCACAAACCTGCTTTATTGGGAATAGAATGTGTTGGAATATATCTTTCGGCACATTCAACAGGGCATGTCATTACTGAAATGCATTAAGGAGTATATATTTTTCACACTTTCACACTATTCAACTTGTGCTCGTGATCTCAAATTGATTCTCTTTGGAATAATTAACTGCCAATTGCGTTAGTGTGAATGAAAGATCCACAAAGTGAGACCTTGTGTAGGTGTTCAACGAATGTTGTCGCTTTTTTGAGGGGATTAGAAGCATGTAACTGAGAAATTGCCATTCAACAGTATTGCCGTTGAGAAAAGCATTTCAAAATACTCCTTGAACACAGTTCATGTACTGGCAGTGGTGGGATTTGAACCCACGCCTCCTAAGAGACTGGAGCCTAAATCCAGCGCCTTAGACCGCTCGGCCACACTACCACAATACACTAACATTCTTAATGGCCTTTCAAAATGAAGCTGCAATGCAAAGGGTTGAATGCCCCTGCAAGGATTTGAAACAACGTCTCCTCGAACTGGAGCATTGATCCAGCACCTTGGAAAACTCGGCAGCACTATATCACAGGACATTTGTAACTATTTTTGAATTACAAAGTAGGACTTTAATGCAGTCCAAAGGAAGAATGAATATTGTAATTTGACGGCAATAAATTGGAATTATACAATTGTTCTTAAACGCTTGCACCCCTGCTAATAATTTGAGCATTTTCAAAAATTGACATATCAAATTATGTTGATGTGGCTCGTTGGTCTAGGGGTATGATTCTCGCTTTGGGTGCGAGAGGTCCCGGGTTCAAATCCCGGACGAGCCCTCGGTTCTTTGCTCAATGTTGTGCACAGCCTTGAAAGATTGAGCTGTTAATTCGTGAAATGCTTCAGGATTCCATTTGATATCCCATAATCCAGCTGTATTCTGGAAAAACTAGTGAATATTTTTGTCTTTTTTCTTAGTTGCCATCAACGCACAAACCTGCTTTATTGGGAATAGAATGTGTTGGAATATATCTTTCGGCACATTCAACAGGGCATGTCATTACTGAAATGCATTAAGGAGTATATATTTTTCACACTTTCACACTATTCAACTTGTGCTCGTGATCTCAAATTGATTCTCTTTGGAATAATTAACTGCCAATTGCGTTAGTGTGAATGAAAGATCCACAAAGTGAGACCTTGTGTAGGTGTTCAACGAATGTTGTCGCTTTTTTGAGGGGATTAGAAGCATGTAACTGAGAAATTGCCATTCAACAGTATTGCCTGTGAGAAAAGCATTTCAAAATACTCCTTGAACACAGTTCATGTACTGGCAGTGGTGGGATTTGAACCCACGCCTCCTAAGAGACTGGAGCCTAAATCCAGCGCCTTAGACCGCTCGGCCACACTACCACAACACACTAACATTCTTAATGGCCTTTCAAAATGAAGCTGCAATGCAAAGGGTTGAATGCCCCTGCAAGGATTTGAAACAACGTCTCCTCGAACTGGAGCATTGATCCAGCACCTTGGAAAACTCGGCAGCACTATATCACAGGACATTTGTAACTATTTTTGAATTACAAAGTAGGACTTTAATGCAGTCCAAAGGAAGAATGAATATTGTAATTTGACGGCAATAAATTGGAATTACACAATTATTCTTAAACGCTTGCACCCCTGCTAATCATCTGAGCATTTTCAAAAATTGACATATCAAATTATGTTGATGTGGCTCGTTGGTCTAGGGGTATGATTCTCGCTGTGGGTGCTTGAGGTCCCGGGTTCAAATCCCAGACGAGCCCTCAGTTCTTTGCTCAATGTTGTGCACAGCCTTGAAAGATTGAGCTGTTATTTCGTGAAATGCTTCAGGATTCCATTTGATATCCCATAATCCAGCTGTATACTGGAAAAGCTAGTGAATATATTTGTCTTTGTTCTTAGTTGCCATCAACGCACAAACCTGCTTTATTGGGATTAGAATGTGTTGGAATATATCTTTCGGCACATTCAACAGGGCATGTCATTACTGAAATGCATTAAGGAGTATAGGTTTTTCACACTTTCACACTATTCAACTTGTCCTCGTGATCTCAAATTGATTCTCTTTGGCATAATTAACTGCCAATTGCGTTAGTGTGAATGAAAGATCCACAATGTGAGACCTTGTGTAGGTGTTGAACGAATGTTGTCGCTTTTTTGAGGGGATTCGAAGCATGTTACTGAGAAATAGCCATTCAACAGTATTGCCTTTGAGAAATGCATTTCAAAATACTCCTTGAACACAGTTCATGTACTTGCAGTGGTGGGATTTGAACCCACGCCTCCAAAGAGACTAGAGCCTTAATCCAGCGCCTTAGACCGCTCTGCCACACTACCACAAATCTCAAACATTATTAATGGCCTTTCAAAATGATGCTGCAATGCAAAGGGTTGAATGCCCTTGCAAGGATTTGAAACAACGTCTCCTCGAACTGGAGCATTGATCCAGCACCTTGGAAAACTCGGCAGCACTATATCACAGGACATTTGTAACTATTATTGAATTTCAAAGTAGGACTTTAATGCAGTCCAAAGGAAGAATGAATATTGTAATTTGACGGCAATAAATTGGAATTATACAATTGTTCTTAAACGCTTGCACCCCTGCTAATCATCTGAGCATTTTCAAAAATTGACATATCAAATTATGTTGATGTGGCTCGTTGGTCTAGGGGTATGATTCTCGCTGTGGGTGCGAGAGGTCCCGGGTTCAAATCCCAGACGAGCCCTCGGTTCTTTGCTCAATGTTGTGCACAGCCTTGAAAGATTGAGCTGTTATTTCGTGAAATGCTTCAGGATTCCATTTGATATCCCATAATCCAGCTGTATTCTGGAAAAGCTAGTGAATATATTTGTCTTTGTTCTTAGTTGCCATCAACGCACAAACCTGCTTTATTGGGATTAGAATGTGTTGGAATATATCTTTCGGCACATTCAACAGGGCATGTCATTACTGAAATGCATTAAGGAGTTTAGGTTTTTCACACTTTCACACTATTCAACTTGTCCTCGTGATCTCAAATTGATTCTCTTTGGTATAATTAACTGCCAATTGCGTTAGTGTGAATGAAAGATCCACAAAGTGAGACCTTGTGTAGGTGTTGAACGAATGTTGTCGCTTTTTTGAGGTGATTCGAAGCATGTTACTGAGAAATAGCCATTCAACAGTATTGCCTTTGAGAAATGCATTTCAAAATACTCCTTGAACACAGTTCATGTACTGGCAGTGGTGGGATTTGAACCCACGCCTCCTAAGAGACTGGAGCCTAAATCCAGCGCCTTAGACCGCTCGGCCACACTACCACAACACACTAACATTCTTAATGGCCTTTCAAAATGAAGCTGCAATGCAAAGGGTTGAATGCCCCTGCAAGGATTTGAAACAACGTCTCCTCGAACTGGAGCATTGATCCAGCACCTTGGAAAACTCGGCAGCACTATATCACAGGACATTTGTAACTATTTTTGAATTACAAAGTAGGACTTTAATGCAGTCCAAAGGAAGAATGAATATTGTAATTTGACGGCAATAAATTGGAATTACACAATTATTCTTAAACGCTTGCACCCCTGCTAATCATCTGAGCATTTTCAAAAATTGACATATCAAATTATGTTGATGTGGCTCGTTGGTCTAGGGGTATGATTCTCGCTGTGGGTGCTTGAGGTCCCGGGTTCAAATCCCAGACGAGCCCTCAGTTCTTTGCTCAATGTTGTGCACAGCCTTGAAAGATTGAGCTGTTATTTCGTGAAATGCTTCAGGATTCCATTTGATATCCCATAATCCAGCTGTATACTGGAAAAGCTAGTGAATATATTTGTCTTTGTTCTTAGTTGCCATCAACGCACAAACCTGCTTTATTGGGATTAGAATGTGTTGGAATATATCTTTCGGCACATTCAACAGGGCATGTCATTACTGAAATGCATTAAGGAGTATAGGTTTTTCACACTTTCACACTATTCAACTTGTCCTCGTGATCTCAAATTGATTCTCTTTGGCATAATTAACTGCCAATTGCGTTAGTGTGAATGAAAGATCCACAATGTGAGACCTTGTGTAGGTGTTGAACGAATGTTGTCGCTTTTTTGAGGGGATTCGAAGCATGTTACTGAGAAATAGCCATTCAACAGTATTGCCTTTGAGAAATGCATTTCAAAATACTCCTTGAACACAGTTCATGTACTTGCAGTGGTGGGATTTGAACCCACGCCTCCAAAGAGACTAGAGCCTTAATCCAGCGCCTTAGACCGCTCTGCCACACTACCACAAATCTCAAACATTATTAATGGCCTTTCAAAATGATGCTGCAATGCAAAGGGTTGAATGCCCTTGCAAGGATTTGAAACAACGTCTCCTCGAACTGGAGCATTGATCCAGCACCTTGGAAAACTCGGCAGCACTATATCACAGGACATTTGTAACTATTATTGAATTTCAAAGTAGGACTTTAATGCAGTCCAAAGGAAGAATGAATATTGTAATTTGACGGCAATAAATTGGAATTATACAATTGTTC
The DNA here is from genome assembly GCF_031168955.1 of Gadus macrocephalus. NCBI lineage: Eukaryota > Metazoa > Chordata > Actinopteri > Gadiformes > Gadidae > Gadus > Gadus macrocephalus. Next base: position 545,775 of record NC_082386.1, read on the forward strand.
TTAAACGCTTGCACCCCTGCTAATCATCTGAGCATTTTCAAAAATTGACATATCAAATTATGTTGATGTGGCTCGTTGGTCTAGGGGTATGATTCTCGCTGTGGGTGCGAGAGGTCCCGGGTTCAAATCCCAGACGAGCCCTCGGTTCTTTGCTCAATGTTGTGCACAGCCTTGAAAGATTGAGCTGTTATTTCGTGAAATGCTTCAGGATTCCATTTGATATCCCATAATCCAGCTGTATTCTGGAAAAGCTAGTGAATATATTTGTCTTTGTTCTTAGTTGCCATCAACGCACAAACCTGCTTTATTGGGATTAGAATGTGTTGGAATATATCTTTCGGCACATTCAACAGGGCATGTCATTACTGAAATGCATTAAGGAGTTTAGGTTTTTCACACTTTCACACTATTCAACTTGTCCTCGTGATCTCAAATTGATTCTCTTTGGTATAATTAACTGCCAATTGCGTTAGTGTGAATGAAAGATCCACAAAGTGAGACCTTGTGTAGGTGTTGAACGAATGTTGTCGCTTTTTTGAGGTGATTCGAAGCATGTTACTGAGAAATAGCCATTCAACAGTATTGCCTTTGAGAAATGCATTTCAAAATACTCCTTGAACACAGTTCATGTACTGGCAGTGGTGGGATTTGAACCCACGCCTCCTAAGAGACTGGAGCCTTAATCCAGCGCCTTAGACCGCTCGGCCACACTACCACAAAACACTAACATTCTTAATGGCCTTTCAAAATGATGCTGCAATGCAAAGGGTTGAATGCCCCTGCAAGGATTTGAAACAACGTCTCCTCGAACTGGAGCATTGATCCAGCACCTTGGAAAACTCGGCAGCACCATATCACAGGACATTTGTAACTATTTTTGAATTACAAAGTAGGACTTTAATGCAGTCCAAAGGAAGAATGAATATTGTAATTTGACGGCAATAAATTGGAATTATACAATTGTTCTTAAACGCTTGCACCCCTGCTAATAATTTGAGCATTTTCAAAAATTGACATATCAATTTATGTTGATGTGGCTCGTTGGTCTAGGGGTATGATTCTCGCTTTGGGTGCGAGAGGGCGCGGGTTCAAATCCCGGACGAGCCCTCGGTGCTTTGCTCAATGTTGTGCACAGCCTTGTAAGATTGAGCTGTTATTTCGTGAAATGCTTCAGGATTCCATTTGATATCCCATAATCCAGCTGTATTCTGGAAGAGCTAGTGAATATTTTTGTCTTTGTTCTTAGTTGCCATCAACGCACAAACCTGCTTTATTGGGAATAGAATGTGTTGGAATATATCTTTCGGCACATTCAACAGGGCATGTCATTACTGAAATGCATTAAGGAGTATATATTTTTCACACTTTCACACTATTCAACTTGTGCTCGTGATCTCAAATTGATTCTCTTTGGAATAATTAACTGCCAATTGCGTTAGTGTGAATGAAAGATCCACAAAGTGAGACCTTGTGTAGGTGTTCAACGAATGTTGTCGCTTTTTTGAGGGGATTAGAAGCATGTAACTGAGAAATTGCCATTCAACAGTATTGCCGTTGAGAAAAGCATTTCAAAATACTCCTTGAACACAGTTCATGTACTGGCAGTGGTGGGATTTGAACCCACGCCTCCTAAGAGACTGGAGCCTAAATCCAGCGCCTTAGACCGCTCGGCCACACTACCACAATACACTAACATTCTTAATGGCCTTTCAAAATGAAGCTGCAATGCAAAGGGTTGAATGCCCCTGCAAGGATTTGAAACAACGTCTCCTCGAACTGGAGCATTGATCCAGCACCTTGGAAAACTCGGCAGCACTATATCACAGGACATTTGTAACTATTTTTGAATTACAAAGTAGGACTTTAATGCAGTCCAAAGGAAGAATGAATATTGTAATTTGACGGCAATAAATTGGAATTATACAATTGTTCTTAAACGCTTGCACCCCTGCTAATAATTTGAGCATTTTCAAAAATTGACATATCAAATTATGTTGATGTGGCTCGTTGGTCTAGGGGTATGATTCTCGCTTTGGGTGCGAGAGGTCCCGGGTTCAAATCCCGGACGAGCCCTCGGTTCTTTGCTCAATGTTGTGCACAGCCTTGAAAGATTGAGCTGTTAATTCGTGAAATGCTTCAGGATTCCATTTGATATCCCATAATCCAGCTGTATTCTGGAAAAACTAGTGAATATTTTTGTCTTTTTTCTTAGTTGCCATCAACGCACAAACCTGCTTTATTGGGAATAGAATGTGTTGGAATATATCTTTCGGCACATTCAACAGGGCATGTCATTACTGAAATGCATTAAGGAGTATATATTTTTCACACTTTCACACTATTCAACTTGTGCTCGTGATCTCAAATTGATTCTCTTTGGAATAATTAACTGCCAATTGCGTTAGTGTGAATGAAAGATCCACAAAGTGAGACCTTGTGTAGGTGTTCAACGAATGTTGTCGCTTTTTTGAGGGGATTAGAAGCATGTAACTGAGAAATTGCCATTCAACAGTATTGCCTGTGAGAAAAGCATTTCAAAATACTCCTTGAACACAGTTCATGTACTGGCAGTGGTGGGATTTGAACCCACGCCTCCTAAGAGACTGGAGCCTAAATCCAGCGCCTTAGACCGCTCGGCCACACTACCACAACACACTAACATTCTTAATGGCCTTTCAAAATGAAGCTGCAATGCAAAGGGTTGAATGCCCCTGCAAGGATTTGAAACAACGTCTCCTCGAACTGGAGCATTGATCCAGCACCTTGGAAAACTCGGCAGCACTATATCACAGGACATTTGTAACTATTTTTGAATTACAAAGTAGGACTTTAATGCAGTCCAAAGGAAGAATGAATATTGTAATTTGACGGCAATAAATTGGAATTACACAATTATTCTTAAACGCTTGCACCCCTGCTAATCATCTGAGCATTTTCAAAAATTGACATATCAAATTATGTTGATGTGGCTCGTTGGTCTAGGGGTATGATTCTCGCTGTGGGTGCTTGAGGTCCCGGGTTCAAATCCCAGACGAGCCCTCAGTTCTTTGCTCAATGTTGTGCACAGCCTTGAAAGATTGAGCTGTTATTTCGTGAAATGCTTCAGGATTCCATTTGATATCCCATAATCCAGCTGTATACTGGAAAAGCTAGTGAATATATTTGTCTTTGTTCTTAGTTGCCATCAACGCACAAACCTGCTTTATTGGGATTAGAATGTGTTGGAATATATCTTTCGGCACATTCAACAGGGCATGTCATTACTGAAATGCATTAAGGAGTATAGGTTTTTCACACTTTCACACTATTCAACTTGTCCTCGTGATCTCAAATTGATTCTCTTTGGCATAATTAACTGCCAATTGCGTTAGTGTGAATGAAAGATCCACAATGTGAGACCTTGTGTAGGTGTTGAACGAATGTTGTCGCTTTTTTGAGGGGATTCGAAGCATGTTACTGAGAAATAGCCATTCAACAGTATTGCCTTTGAGAAATGCATTTCAAAATACTCCTTGAACACAGTTCATGTACTTGCAGTGGTGGGATTTGAACCCACGCCTCCAAAGAGACTAGAGCCTTAATCCAGCGCCTTAGACCGCTCTGCCACACTACCACAAATCTCAAACATTATTAATGGCCTTTCAAAATGATGCTGCAATGCAAAGGGTTGAATGCCCTTGCAAGGATTTGAAACAACGTCTCCTCGAACTGGAGCATTGATCCAGCACCTTGGAAAACTCGGCAGCACTATATCACAGGACATTTGTAACTATTATTGAATTTCAAAGTAGGACTTTAATGCAGTCCAAAGGAAGAATGAATATTGTAATTTGACGGCAATAAATTGGAATTATACAATTGTTCTTAAACGCTTGCACCCCTGCTAATCATCTGAGCATTTTCAAAAATTGACATATCAAATTATGTTGATGTGGCTCGTTGGTCTAGGGGTATGATTCTCGCTGTGGGTGCGAGAGGTCCCGGGTTCAAATCCCAGACGAGCCCTCGGTTCTTTGCTCAATGTTGTGCACAGCCTTGAAAGATTGAGCTGTTATTTCGTGAAATGCTTCAGGATTCCATTTGATATCCCATAATCCAGCTGTATTCTGGAAAAGCTAGTGAATATATTTGTCTTTGTTCTTAGTTGCCATCAACGCACAAACCTGCTTTATTGGGATTAGAATGTGTTGGAATATATCTTTCGGCACATTCAACAGGGCATGTCATTACTGAAATGCATTAAGGAGTTTAGGTTTTTCACACTTTCACACTATTCAACTTGTCCTCGTGATCTCAAATTGATTCTCTTTGGTATAATTAACTGCCAATTGCGTTAGTGTGAATGAAAGATCCACAAAGTGAGACCTTGTGTAGGTGTTGAACGAATGTTGTCGCTTTTTTGAGGTGATTCGAAGCATGTTACTGAGAAATAGCCATTCAACAGTATTGCCTTTGAGAAATGCATTTCAAAATACTCCTTGAACACAGTTCATGTACTGGCAGTGGTGGGATTTGAACCCACGCCTCCTAAGAGACTGGAGCCTTAATCCAGCGCCTTAGACCGCTCGGCCACACTACCACAAAACACTAACATTCTTAATGGCCTTTCAAAATGATGCTGCAATGCAAAGGGTTGAATGCCCCTGCAAGGATTTGAAACAACGTCTCCTCGAACTGGAGCATTGATCCAGCACCTTGGAAAACTCGGCAGCACCATATCACAGGACATTTGTAACTATTTTTGAATTACAAAGTAGGACTTTAATGCAGTCCAAAGGAAGAATGAATATTGTAATTTGACGGCAATAAATTGGAATTATACAATTGTTCTTAAACGCTTGCACCCCTGCTAATAATTTGAGCATTTTCAAAAATTGACATATCAATTTATGTTGATGTGGCTCGTTGGTCTAGGGGTATGATTCTCGCTTTGGGTGCGAGAGGGCGCGGGTTCAAATCCCGGACGAGCCCTCGGTGCTTTGCTCAATGTTGTGCACAGCCTTGTAAGATTGAGCTGTTATTTCGTGAAATGCTTCAGGATTCCATTTGATATCCCATAATCCAGCTGTATTCTGGAAGAGCTAGTGAATATTTTTGTCTTTGTTCTTAGTTGCCATCAACGCACAAACCTGCTTTATTGGGAATAGAATGTGTTGGAATATATCTTTCGGCACATTCAACAGGGCATGTCATTACTGAAATGCATTAAGGAGTATATATTTTTCACACTTTCACACTATTCAACTTGTGCTCGTGATCTCAAATTGATTCTCTTTGGAATAATTAACTGCCAATTGCGTTAGTGTGAATGAAAGATCCACAAAGTGAGACCTTGTGTAGGTGTTCAACGAATGTTGTCGCTTTTTTGAGGGGATTAGAAGCATGTAACTGAGAAATTGCCATTCAACAGTATTGCCGTTGAGAAAAGCATTTCAAAATACTCCTTGAACACAGTTCATGTACTGGCAGTGGTGGGATTTGAACCCACGCCTCCTAAGAGACTGGAGCCTAAATCCAGCGCCTTAGACCGCTCGGCCACACTACCACAATACACTAACATTCTTAATGGCCTTTCAAAATGAAGCTGCAATGCAAAGGGTTGAATGCCCCTGCAAGGATTTGAAACAACGTCTCCTCGAACTGGAGCATTGATCCAGCACCTTGGAAAACTCGGCAGCACTATATCACAGGACATTTGTAACTATTTTTGAATTACAAAGTAGGACTTTAATGCGGTCCAAAGGAAGAATGAATATTGTAATTTGACGGCAATAAATTGGAATTACACAATTATTCTTAAACGCTTGCACCCCTGCTAATCATCTGAGCATTTTCAAAAATTGACATATCAAATTATGTTGATGTGGCTCGTTGGTCTAGGGGTATGATTCTCGCTGTGGGTGCTTGAGGTCCCGGGTTCAAATCCCAGACGAGCCCTCGGTTCTTTGCTCAATGTTGTGCACAGCCTTGAAAGATTGAGCTGTTATTTCGTGAAATGCTTCAGGATTCCATTTGATATCCCATAATCCAGCTGTATACTGGAAAAGCTAGTGAATATATTTGTCTTTGTTCTTAGTTGCCATCAACGCACAAACCTGCTTTATTGGGATTAGAATGTGTTGGAATATATCTTTCGGCACATTCAACAGGGCATGTCATTACTGAAATGCATTAAGGAGTATAGGTTTTTCACACTTTCACACTATTCAACTTGTCCTCGTGATCTCAAATTGATTCTCTTTGGCATAATTAACTGCCAATTGCGTTAGTGTGAATGAAAGATCCACAAAGTGAGACCTTGTGTAGGTGTTGAACGAATGTTGTCGCTTTTTTGAGGGGATTCGAAGCATGTTACTGAGAAATAGCCATTCAACAGTATTGCCTTTGAGAAATGCATTTCAAAATACTCCTTGAACACAGTTCATGTACTTGCAGTGGTGGGATTTGAACCCACGCCTCCAAAGAGACTAGAGCCTTAATCCAGCGCCTTAGACCGCTCTGCCACACTACCACAAATCTCAAACATTATTAATGGCCTTTCAAAATGATGCTGCAATGCAAAGGGTTGAATGCCCTTGCAAGGATTTGAAACAACGTCTCCTCGAACTGGAGCATTGATCCAGCACCTTGGAAAACTCGGCAGCACTATATCACAGGACATTTGTAACTATTATTGAATTTCAAAGTAGGACTTTAATGCAGTCCAAAGGAAGAATGAATATTGTAATTTGACGGCAATAAATTGGAATTATACAATTGTTCTTAAACGCTTGCACCCCTGCTAATCATCTGAGCATTTTCAAAAATTGACATATCAAATTATGTTGATGTGGCTCGTTGGTCTAGGGGTATGATTCTCGCTGTGGGTGCGAGAGGTCCCGGGTTCAAATCCCAGACGAGCCCTCGGTTCTTTGCTCAATGTTGTGCACAGCCTTGAAAGATTGAGCTGTTATTTCGTGAAATGCTTCAGGATTCCATTTGATATCCCATAATCCAGCTGTATTCTGGAAAAGCTAGTGAATATATTTGTCTTTGTTCTTAGTTGCCATCAACGCACAAACCTGCTTTATTGGGATTAGAATGTGTTGGAATATATCTTTCGGCACATTCAACAGGGCATGTCATTACTGAAATGCATTAAGGAGTTTAGGTTTTTCACACTTTCACACTATTCAACTTGTCCTCGTGATCTCAAATTGATTCTCTTTGGTATAATTAACTGCCAATTGCGTTAGTGTGAATGAAAGATCCACAAAGTGAGACCTTGTGTAGGTGTTGAACGAATGTTGTCGCTTTTTTGAGGTGATTCGAAGCATGTTACTGAGAAATAGCCATTCAACAGTATTGCCTTTGAGAAATGCATTTCAAAATACTCCTTGAACACAGTTCATGTACTGGCAGTGGTGGGATTTGAACCCACGCCTCCTAAGAGACTGGAGCCTTAATCCAGCGCCTTAGACCGCTCGGCCACACTACCACAAAACACTAACATTCTTAATGGCCTTTCAAAATGATGCTGCAATGCAAAGGGTTGAATGCCCCTGCAAGGATTTGAAACAACGTCTCCTCGAACTGGAGCATTGATCCAGCACCTTGGAAAACTCGGCAGCACCATATCACAGGACATTTGTAACTATTTTTGAATTACAAAGTAGGACTTTAATGCAGTCCAAAGGAAGAATGAATATTGTAATTTGACGGCAATAAATTGGAATTATACAATTGTTCTTAAACGCTTGCACCCCTGCTAATAATTTGAGCATTTTCAAAAATTGACATATCAATTTATGTTGATGTGGCTCGTTGGTCTAGGGGTATGATTCTCGCTTTGGGTGCGAGAGGGCGCGGGTTCAAATCCCGGACGAGCCCTCGGTGCTTTGCTCAATGTTGTGCACAGCCTTGTAAGATTGAGCTGTTATTTCGTGAAATGCTTCAGGATTCCATTTGATATCCCATAATCCAGCTGTATTCTGGAAGAGCTAGTGAATATTTTTGTCTTTGTTCTTAGTTGCCATCAACGCACAAACCTGCTTTATTGGGAATAGAATGTGTTGGAATATATCTTTCGGCACATTCAACAGGGCATGTCATTACTGAAATGCATTAAGGAGTATATATTTTTCACACTTTCACACTATTCAACTTGTGCTCGTGATCTCAAATTGATTCTCTTTGGAATAATTAACTGCCAATTGCGTTAGTGTGAATGAAAGATCCACAAAGTGAGACCTTGTGTAGGTGTTCAACGAATGTTGTCGCTTTTTTGAGGGGATTAGAAGCATGTAACTGAGAAATTGCCATTCAACAGTATTGCCGTTGAGAAAAGCATTTCAAAATACTCCTTGAACACAGTTCATGTACTGGCAGTGGTGGGATTTGAACCCACGCCTCCTAAGAGACTGGAGCCTAAATCCAGCGCCTTAGACCGCTCGGCCACACTACCACAATACACTAACATTCTTAATGGCCTTTCAAAATGAAGCTGCAATGCAAAGGGTTGAATGCCCCTGCAAGGATTTGAAACAACGTCTCCTCGAACTGGAGCATTGATCCAGCACCTTGGAAAACTCGGCAGCACTATATCACAGGACATTTGTAACTATTTTTGAATTACAAAGTAGGACTTTAATGCGGTCCAAAGGAAGAATGAATATTGTAATTTGACGGCAATAAATTGGAATTACACAATTATTCTTAAACGCTTGCACCCCTGCTAATCATCTGAGCATTTTCAAAAATTGACATATCAAATTATGTTGATGTGGCTCGTTGGTCTAGGGGTATGATTCTCGCTGTGGGTGCTTGAGGTCCCGGGTTCAAATCCCAGACGAGCCCTCGGTTCTTTGCTCAATGTTGTGCACAGCCTTGAAAGATTGAGCTGTTATTTCGTGAAATGCTTCAGGATTCCATTTGATATCCCATAATCCAGCTGTATACTGGAAAAGCTAGTGAATATATTTGTCTTTGTTCTTAGTTGCCATCAACGCACAAACCTGCTTTATTGGGATTAGAATGTGTTGGAATATATCTTTCGGCACATTCAACAGGGCATGTCATTACTGAAATGCATTAAGGAGTATAGGTTTTTCACACTTTCACACTATTCAACTTGTCCTCGTGATCTCAAATTGATTCTCTTTGGCATAATTAACTGCCAATTGCGTTAGTGTGAATGAAAGATCCACAAAGTGAGACCTTGTGTAGGTGTTGAACGAATGTTGTCGCTTTTTTGAGGGGATTCGAAGCATGTTACTGAGAAATAGCCATTCAACAGTATTGCCTTTGAGAAATGCATTTCAAAATACTCCTTGAACACAGTTCATGTACTTGCAGTGGTGGGATTTGAACCCACGCCTCCAAAGAGACTAGAGCCTTAATCCAGCGCCTTAGACCGCTCTGCCACACTACCACAAATCTCAAACATTATTAATGGCCTTTCAAAATGATGCTGCAATGCAAAGGGTTGAATGCCCTTGCAAGGATTTGAAACAACGTCTCCTCGAACTGGAGCATTGATCCAGCACCTTGGAAAACTCGGCAGCACTATATCACAGGACATTTGTAACTATTATTGAATTTCAAAGTAGGACTTTAATGCAGTCCAAAGGAAGAATGAATATTGTAATTTGACGGCAATAAATTGGAATTATACAATTGTTCTTAAACGCTTGCACCCCTGCTAATCATCTGAGCATTTTCAAAAATTGACATATCAAATTATGTTGATGTGGCTCGTTGGTCTAGGGGTATGATTCTCGCTGTGGGTGCGAGAGGTCCCGGGTTCAAATCCCAGACGAGCCCTCGGTTCTTTGCTCAATGTTGTGCACAGCCTTGAAAGATTGAGCTGTTATTTCGTGAAATGCTTCAGGATTCCATTTGATATCCCATAATCCAGCTGTATTCTGGAAAAGCTAGTGAATATATTTGTCTTTGTTCTTAGTTGCCATCAACGCACAAACCTGCTTTATTGGGATTAGAATGTGTTGGAATATATCTTTCGGCACATTCAACAGGGCATGTCATTACTGAAATGCATTAAGGAGTTTAGGTTTTTCACACTTTCACACTATTCAACTTGTCCTCGTGATCTCAAATTGATTCTCTTTGGTATAATTAACTGCCAATTGCGTTAGTGTGAATGAAAGATCCACAAAGTGAGACCTTGTGTAGGTGTTGAACGAATGTTGTCGCTTTTTTGAGGGGATTCGAAGCATGTTACTGAGAAATAGCCATTCAACAGTATTGCCTTTGAGAAATGCATTTCAAAATACTCCTTGAACACAGTTCATGTACTGGCAGTGGTGGGATTTGAACCCACGCCTCCTAAGAGACTACAGCCTTAATCCAGCTCCTTAGACCGCTCTGCCACACTACCACAAATCTCAAACATTATTAATGGCCTTTCAAAATGATGCTGCAATGCAAAGGGTTGAATGCCCTTGCAAGGATTTGAAACAACGTCTCCTCGAACTGGAGCATTGATCCAGCACCTTGGAAAACTCGGCAGCACTATATCACAGGACATTTGTAACTATTATTGAATTACAAAGTAGGACTTTAATGCAGTCCAAAGGAAGAATGAATATTGTAATTTGACGTCAATAAATTGGAATTATACAATTGTTCTTAAACGCTTGCACCCCTGCTAATCATCTGAGCATTTTCAAAAATTGACATATCAAATAATGTTGATGTGGCTCGTTGGTCTAGGGGTATGATTCTCGCTTTGGGTGCGGGAGGTCCCCGGTTCAAATCCTGGTTGAGCCCTCGGTGCTTTGCTCAATGTTGTGCACAGCCTTGAAAGATTGAGCTGTTATTTCGTGAAATGCTTCATGATTCCATTTGATATCCCATAATCCAGCTGTATTCTGGAAAAGCTAGTGAATATTTTTGTCTTTGTTCTTAGTTGCCATCAACGCACAAACCTGCTTTATTGGGAATAGAATGTGTTGGAATATATCTTTCGGCAGATTCAACAGGGCATGTCATTACTGAAATGCATTAAGGAGTATATATTTTTCACACTTTCACACTATTCAACTTGTGCTCGTGATCTCAAATTGATTCTCTTTGGCATAATTAACTGCCAATTGCGTTAGTGTGAATGAAAGATCCACAAAGTGAGACCTTGTGTAGGTGTTCAACGAATGTTGTCGCTTTTTTGAGAGGATTCGAAGCATGTAACTGAGAAATTGCCATTCAACAGTATTGCCTTTGAGAAAAGCATTTCAAAATACTCCGTGAACACAGTTCATGTACTGGCAGTGGTGGGATTTGAACCCACGCCTCCTAAGAGACTGGAGCCTTAATCCAGCGTCTTAGACCGCTCGGCCACACTACCACAAAACACTAACATTCTTAATGGCCTTTCAAAATGATGCTGCAATGCAAAGGGTTGAATGCCCCTGCAAGGATTTGAAACAACGTCTCCTCGAACTGGAGCATTGATCCAGCACCTTGGAAAACTCGGCAGCACTATATCACAGGACATTTGTAACTATTTTTGAATTACAAAGAAGGACTTTAATGCAGTCCAAAGGAAGAATGAATATTGTAATTTGACGGCAATAAATTGGAATTATACAATTGTTCTTAAACGCTTGCACCCCTGCTAATAATTTGAGCATTTTCAAAAATTGACATGTCAAATTATGTTGATGTGGCTCGTTGGTCTAGGGGTATGATTCTCGCATTGGGTGCGAGAGGTCCCGGGTTCAAATCCCGGACGAGCCCTCGGTTCTTTGCTCAATGTTGTGCACAGTCATGTAAGATTGTGCTGTTATTTCGTGAAATGCTTCAGGATTCCATTTGATATCCCATAATCCAGCTGTATTCTGGAAAAGCTAGTGAATATTTTTGTCTTTGTTCTTAGTTGCCATCAACACACAAACCTGCTTTATTGGGAATAGAATGTGTTGAAATATATCTTTCGGCACATTCAATTATACAATTGTTCTTAAACGCTTGCACCCCTGCTAATCATTTGAGCATTTTCAAAAATTGACATATCAAATTAAGTTGATGTGGCTCGTTGGTCTAGGGGTATGATTCGCGCTTAGGGTGAGAGAGGTCCCGGGTTCAATTCCCGGACGAGACCTCGGTTCTTTGCTCAATGTTGTGCACTGCCTTGAAAGATTGAGCTGGTATTTCGTGAAATGCTTCAGGATTCCATTTGATATCCCATAATCCAGCTGTATTCTGGAAAAGCTAGTGAATATTTTTGTCTTTGTTCTTAGTTGCCATCAACACACAAACCTGCTTTATTGGGAATAGAATGTGTTGGAATATATCTTTCGGCACATTCAATTATACAATTGTTCTTAAACGCTTGCACCCCTGCTAATCATTTGAGCATTTTCAAAAATTGACATATCAAATAATGTTGATGTGGCTCGTTGGTCTAGGGGTATGATTCTCGCTTAGGGTGTGAGAGGACCCGGGTTCAATTCCCGGACGAGCCCTCGGTTCTCTGCTCAATGTTGTGCACAGCCTTGAAAGATTGAGCTGTTATTTCGTGAAATGCTTCAGGATTCCATTTGATATCCCATAATCCAGCTGTATTCTGGAAAAGCTAGTGAATATTTTTGTCTTTGTTCTTAGTTGCCATCAACACACAAACCTGCTTTATTGGGAATAGAATGTGTTGGAATATATCTTTCGGCACATTCAACAGGGCATGTCATTACTGAAATGCATTAAGGAGTATATATTTTTCACACTTTCACACTATTCAACTTGTGCTCGTGATCTCAAATTGATTCTCTTTGGCATAATTAACTGCCAATTGCGTTAGTGTGAATGAAAGATCCACAAAGTGAGACCTTGTGTAGGTGTTCAACGAATGTTGTCGCTTTTTTGAGGGGATTCGAAGCATGTAACTGAGAAATTGCCATTCAACAGTATTGCCTTTGAGAAAAGCATTTCAAAATTCTCCTTGAACACAGTTCATGTACTGGCAGTGGTGGGATTTGAACCCACTCCTCCTAAGAGACTGGAGCCTTAATCCAGCGCCTTAGACCGCTCGGCCACACTACCACAAAACACTAACATTCTTAATGGCCTTTCAAAATGATGCTGCAATGCAAAGGGTTGAATGCCCCTGCAAGGATTTGAAACAACGTCTCCTCGAACTGGAGCATTGATCCAGCACCTTGGAAAACTCGGCAGCACCATATCACAGGACATTTGTAACTATTTTTGAATTACAAAGTAGGACTTTAATGCAGTCCAAAGGAAGAATGAATATTGTAATTTGACGGCAATAAATTGGAATTATACAATTGTTCTTAAACGCTTGCACCCCTGCTAATAATTTGAGCATTTTCAAAAATTGACATGTCAAATTATGTTGATGTGGCTCGTTGGTCTAGGGGTATGATTCTCGCATTGGGTGCGAGAGGTCCCGGGTTCAAATCCCGGACGAGCCCTCGGTTCTTTGCTCAATGTTGTGCACAGTCATGTAAGATTGTGCTGTTATTTCGTGAAATGCTTCAGGATTCCATTTGATATCCCATAATCCAGCTGTATTCTGGAAAAGCTAGTGAATATTTTTGTCTTTGTTCTTAGTTGCCATCAACACACAAACCTGCTTTATTGGGAATAGAATGTGTTGAAATATATCTTTCGGCACATTCAATTATACAATTGTTCTTAAACGCTTGCACCCCTGCTAATCATTTGAGCATTTTCAAAAATTGACATATCAAATTAAGTTGATGTGGCTCGTTGGTCTAGGGGTATGATTCGCGCTTAGGGTGAGAGAGGTCCCGGGTTCAATTCCCGGACGAGACCTCGGTTCTTTGCTCAATGTTGTGCACTGCCTTGAAAGATTGAGCTGGTATTTCGTGAAATGCTTCAGGATTCCATTTGATATCCCATAATCCAGCTGTATTCTGGAAAAGCTAGTGAATATTTTTGTCTTTGTTCTTAGTTGCCATCAACACACAAACCTGCTTTATTGGGAATAGAATGTGTTGGAATATATCTTTCGGCACATTCAATTATACAATTGTTCTTAAACGCTTGCACCCCTGCTAATCATTTGAGCATTTTCAAAAATTGACATATCAAATAATGTTGATGTGGCTCGTTGGTCTAGGGGTATGATTCTCGCTTAGGGTGTGAGAGGACCCGGGTTCAATTCCCGGACGAGCCCTCGGTTCTCTGCTCAATGTTGTGCACAGCCTTGAAAGATTGAGCTGTTATTTCGTGAAATGCTTCAGGATTCCATTTGATATCCCATAATCCAGCTGTATTCTGGAAAAGCTAGTGAATATTTTTGTCTTTGTTCTTAGTTGCCATCAACGCACAAACCTGCTTTATTGGGAATAGAATGTGTTGGAATATATCTTTCGGCACATTCAACAGGGCATGTCATTACTGAAATGCATTAAGGAGTATATATTTTTCACACTTTCACACTATTCAACTTGTGCTCGTGATCTCAAATTGATTCTCTTTGGAATAATTAACTGCCAATTGCGTTAGTGTGAATGAAAGATCCCCAAAGTGAGACCTTGTGTAGGTGTTCAACGAATGTTGTCGCTTTTTTGAGGGGATTAGAAGCATGTAACTGAGAAATTGCCATTCAACAGTATTGCCGTTGAGAAAAGCATTTCAAAATACTCCTTGAACACAGTTCATGTACTGGCAGTGGTGGGATTTGAACCCACGCCTCCTAAGAGACTGGAGCCTAAATCCAGCGCCTTAGACCGCTCGGCCACACTACCACAATACACTAACATTCTTAATGGCCTTTCAAAATGAAGCTGCAATGCAAAGGGTTGAATGCCCCTGCAAGGATTTGAAACAACGTCTCCTCGAACTGGAGCATTGATCCAGCACCTTGGAAAACTCGGCAGCACTATATCACAGGACATTTGTAACTATTTTTGAATTACAAAGTAGGACTTTAATGCAGTCCAAAGGAAGAATGAATATTGTAATTTGACGGCAATAAATTGGAATTACACAATTATTCTTAAACGCTTGCACCCCTGCTAATCATCTGAGCATTTTCAAAAATTGACATATCAAATTATGTTGATGTGGCTCGTTGGTCTAGGGGTATGATTCTCGCTGTGGGTGCGAGAGGTCCCGGGTTCAAATCCCAGACGAGCCCTCGGTTCTTTGCTCAATGTTGTGCACAGCCTTGAAAGATTGAGCTGTTATTTCGTGAAATGCTTCAGGATTCCATTTGATATCCCATAATCCAGCTGTATACTGGAAAAGCTAGTGAATATATTTGTCTTTGTTCTTAGTTGCCATCAACGCACAAACCTGCTTTATTGGGATTAGAATGTGTTGGAATATATCTTTCGGCACATTCAACAGGGCATGTCATTACTGAAATGCATTAAGGAGTATAGGTTTTTCACACTTTCACACTATTCAACTTGTCCTCGTGATCTCAAATTGATTCTCTTTGGCATAATTAACTGCCAATTGCGTTAGTGTGAATGAAAGATCCACAAAGTGAGACCTTGTGTAGGTGTTGAACGAATGTTGTCGCTTTTTTGAGGGGATTCGAAACATGTTACTGAGAAATAGCCATTCAACAGTATTGCCTTTGAGAAATGCATTTCAAAATACTCCTTGAACACAGTTCATGTACTAGCAGTGGTGGGATTTGAACCCACGCCTCCAAAGAGACTAGAGCCTTAATCCAGCGCCTTAGACCGCTCTGCCACACTACCACAAATCTCAAACATTATTAATGGCCTTTCAAAATGATGCTGCAATGCAAAGGGTTGAATGCCCTTGCAAGGATTTGAAACAACGTCTCCTCGAACTGGAGCATTGATCCAGCACCTTGGAAAACTCGGCAGCACTATATCACAGGACATTTGTAACTATTATTGAATTTCAAAGTAGGACTTTAATGCAGTCCAAAGGAAGAATGAATATTGTAATTTGACGGCAATAAATTGGAATTATACAATTGTTCTTAAACGCTTGCACCCCTGCTAATCATCTGAGCATTTTCAAAAATTGACATATCAAATTATGTTGATGTGGCTCGTTGGTCTAGGGGTATGATTCTCGCTGTGGGTGCGAGAGGTCCCGGGTTCAAATCCCAGACGAGCCCTCGGTTCTTTGCTCAATGTTGTGCACAGCCTTGAAAGATTGAGCTGTTATTTCGTGAAATGCTTCAGGATTCCATTTGATATCCCATAATCCAGCTGTATTCTGGAAAAGCTAGTGAATATATTTGTCTTTGTTCTTAGTTGCCATCAACGCACAAACCTGCTTTATTGGGATTAGAATGTGTTGGAATATATCTTTCGGCACATTCAACAGGGCATGTCATTACTGAAATGCATTAAGGAGTTTAGGTTTTTCACACTTTCACACTATTCAACTTGTCCTCGTGATCTCAAATTGATTCTCTTTGGTATAATTAACTGCCAATTGCGTTAGTGTGAATGAAAGATCCACAAAGTGAGACCTTGTGTAGGTGTTGAACGAATGTTGTCGCTTTTTTGAGGGGATTCGAAGCATGTTACTGAGAAATAGCCATTCAACAGTATTGCCTTTGAGAAATGCATTTCAAAATACTCCTTGAACACAGTTCATGTACTGGCAGTGGTGGGATTTGAACCCACGCCTCCTAAGAGACTACAGCCTTAATCCAGCTCCTTAGACCGCTCTGCCACACTACCACAAATCTCAAACATTATTAATGGCCTTTCAAAATGATGCTGCAATGCAAAGGGTTGAATGCCCTTGCAAGGATTTGAAACAACGTCTCCTCGAACTGGAGCATTGATCCAGCACCTTGGAAAACTCGGCAGCACTATATCACAGGACATTTGTAACTATTATTGAATTACAAAGTAGGACTTTAATGCAGTCCAAAGGAAGAATGAATATTGTAATTTGACGTCAATAAATTGGAATTATACAATTGTTCTTAAACGCTTGCACCCCTGCTAATCATCTGAGCATTTTCAAAAATTGACATATCAAATAATGTTGATGTGGCTCGTTGGTCTAGGGGTATGATTCTCGCTTTGGGTGCGGGAGGTCCCCGGTTCAAATCCTGGTTGAGCCCTCGGTGCTTTGCTCAATGTTGTGCACAGCCTTGAAAGATTGAGCTGTTATTTCGTGAAATGCTTCATGATTCCATTTGATATCCCATAATCCAGCTGTATTCTGGAAAAGCTAGTGAATATTTTTGTCTTTGTTCTTAGTTGCCATCAACGCACAAACCTGCTTTATTGGGAATAGAATGTGTTGGAATATATCTTTCGGCAGATTCAACAGGGCATGTCATTACTGAAATGCATTAAGGAGTATATATTTTTCACACTTTCACACTATTCAACTTGTGCTCGTGATCTCAAATTGATTCTCTTTGGCATAATTAACTGCCAATTGCGTTAGTGTGAATGAAAGATCCACAAAGTGAGACCTTGTGTAGGTGTTCAACGAATGTTGTCGCTTTTTTGAGAGGATTCGAAGCATGTAACTGAGAAATTGCCATTCAACAGTATTGCCTTTGAGAAAAGCATTTCAAAATACTCCGTGAACACAGTTCATGTACTGGCAGTGGTGGGATTTGAACCCACGCCTCCTAAGAGACTGGAGCCTTAATCCAGCGTCTTAGACCGCTCGGCCACACTACCACAAAACACTAACATTCTTAATGGCCTTTCAAAATGATGCTGCAATGCAAAGGGTTGAATGCCCCTGCAAGGATTTGAAACAACGTCTCCTCGAACTGGAGCATTGATCCAGCACCTTGGAAAACTCGGCAGCACTATATCACAGGACATTTGTAACTATTTTTGAATTACAAAGAAGGACTTTAATGCAGTCCAAAGGAAGAATGAATATTGTAATTTGACGGCAATAAATTGGAATTATACAATTGTTCTTAAACGCTTGCACCCCTGCTAATAATTTGAGCATTTTCAAAAATTGACATGTCAAATTATGTTGATGTGGCTCGTTGGTCTAGGGGTATGATTCTCGCATTGGGTGCGAGAGGTCCCGGGTTCAAATCCCGGACGAGCCCTCGGTTCTTTGCTCAATGTTGTGCACAGTCATGTAAGATTGTGCTGTTATTTCGTGAAATGCTTCAGGATTCCATTTGATATCCCATAATCCAGCTGTATTCTGGAAAAGCTAGTGAATATTTTTGTCTTTGTTCTTAGTTGCCATCAACACACAAACCTGCTTTATTGGGAATAGAATGTGTTGAAATATATCTTTCGGCACATTCAATTATACAATTGTTCTTAAACGCTTGCACCCCTGCTAATCATTTGAGCATTTTCAAAAATTGACATATCAAATTAAGTTGATGTGGCTCGTTGGTCTAGGGGTATGATTCGCGCTTAGGGTGAGAGAGGTCCCGGGTTCAATTCCCGGACGAGACCTCGGTTCTTTGCTCAATGTTGTGCACTGCCTTGAAAGATTGAGCTGATAATTCGTGATATGCTTCAGGTTTCCATTTGATATCCCATAATCCTGGTGTACTCGGGAAAAGCTAGTGAATATTTTTGTCTTTGTTCCTAGTTGCCATTAACGCACAAACCTGCTTTATTGGGAATAGAATGTATTGGAATATATCTTGAGGCACATACAACAGGGCATGTCATTACTGAAATGCATTAAGGAGTATATATTTTTCACACTTTCACACTATTCAACTTGTGCTAGTGATCTCAAATTGATTCTCTTTGGCATAATTAACTGCCAATTGCGTTAGTGTGAACGAAAGATCCACAAAGTGAGACCTTGTGTAGGTGTTCAACGAATGTTGTCGCTTTTTTGAGGAAATTCGAAGCATGTAACTGAGAAATTGCCATTCAACAGTATTGCCTTTGAGAAAAGCATTTCAAAATACTCCTTGAACACAGTTCATGTACTGTCAGTGATGGGATTTGAACCCACGCCTCCAATGAGACTGAAGCCTAAATCCTGCGCCTTAGACCGCTCGGCCATACTACCACAAATCTCAAACATTCTTAATGGCCTTTCAAAATGATGCTGCAATGCAAATGGTTGAATGCCCCTGCAAGGATTTGAAACAACGTCTCCTCGAACTGGATTATTGATCCAGCACCTTGGAAAACTCGGCAGCACTACATCACAGGACATTTGTAACTATTTTTGAATTACAAAGTAGGACTTTAATGCAGTCCAAAGGAAGAATAAATATTGTAATTTGACGGCAATAAATTGGAATTATACAATTGTTCTTAAACGCTTGCACCCCAGCTAATCATTTGAGCATTTTCAAAAATTGACATATCAAATTATGTTGATGTGGGTCGTTGGTCTTGGGCTATGATTCTCGCTTAGGGTGCGAGAGGTCCCGGGTTCAATTCCTGGACGAGCCCTCGGTTCTTTGCTCAATGTTGTGCACTGCCTTGAAAGATTGAGCTGTTATTTCGTGAAATGCTTCAGGATTCCATTTGATATCCCATAATCCAGCTGTATTCTGGAAAAGCTAGTGAATATTTTTGTCTTTGTTCTTAGTTGCCATCAACACACAAACCTGCTTTATTGGGAATAGAATGTATTGGAATATATCTTTCGGCACATTCAACAGGGCATGTCATTACTGAAATGCATTAAGGAGTATATATTTTTCACACTTTCACACTATTCAACTTGTGCTCGTGATCTCAAATTGATTCTCTTTGGCATAATTAACTGCCAATTGCGTTAGTGTGAATGAAAGATCCACAAAGTGAGACCTTGTGTAGGTGTTCAACGAATGTTGTCGCTTTTTTGAGGGGATTCGAAGCATGTAACTGAGAAATTGCCATTCAACAGTATTGCCTTTGAGAAAAGCATTTCAAAATTCTCCTTGAACACAGTTCATGTACTGGCAGTGGTGGGATTTGAACCCACGCCTCCTAAGAGACTGGAGCCTTAATCCAGCGCCTTAGACCGCTCGGCCACACTACCACAAAACACTAACATTCTTAATGGCCTTTCAAAATGATGCTGCAATGCAAAGGGTTGAATGCCCCTGCAAGGATTTGAAACAACGTCTCCTCGAACTGGAGCATTGATCCAGCACCTTGGAAAACTCGGCAGCACCATATCACAGGACATTTGTAACTATTTTTGAATTACAAAGTAGGACTTTAATGCAGTCCAAAGGAAGAATGAATATTGTAATTTGACGGCAATAAATTGGAATTATACAATTGTTCTTAAACGCTTGCACCCCTGCTAATAATTTGAGCATTTTCAAAAATTGACATATCAAATTATGTTGATGTGGCTCGTTGGTCTAGGGGTATGATTCTCGCTTTGGGTGCGAGAGGTCGCGGGTTCAAATCCCGGACGAGCCCTCGGTGCTTTGCTCAATGTTGTGCACAGCCTTGTAAGATTGAGCTGTTATTTCGTGAAATGCTTCAGGATTCCATTTGATATCCCATAATCCAGCTGTATTCTGGAAGAGCTAGTGAATATTTTTGTCTTTGTT
Organism: Gadus macrocephalus; assembly: GCF_031168955.1. Lineage (NCBI taxonomy): Eukaryota > Metazoa > Chordata > Actinopteri > Gadiformes > Gadidae > Gadus > Gadus macrocephalus. The sequence continues at coordinate 566,224 of NC_082386.1, forward strand.
CTTAGTTGCCATCAACGCACAAACCTGCTTTATTGGGAATAGAATGTGTTGGAATATATCTTTCGGCACATTCAACAGGGCATGTCATTACTGAAATGCATTAAGGAGTATATATTTTTCACACTTTCACACTATTCAACTTGTGCTCGTGATCTCAAATTGATTCTCTTTGGAATAATTAACTGCCAATTGCGTTAGTGTGAATGAAAGATCCCCAAAGTGAGACCTTGTGTAGGTGTTCAACGAATGTTGTCGCTTTTTTGAGGGGATTAGAAGCATGTAACTGAGAAATTGCCATTCAACAGTATTGCCGTTGAGAAAAGCATTTCAAAATACTCCTTGAACACAGTTCATGTACTGGCAGTGGTGGGATTTGAACCCACGCCTCCTAAGAGACTGGAGCCTAAATCCAGCGCCTTAGACCGCTCGGCCACACTACCACAATACACTAACATTCTTAATGGCCTTTCAAAATGAAGCTGCAATGCAAAGGGTTGAATGCCCCTGCAAGGATTTGAAACAACGTCTCCTCGAACTGGAGCATTGATCCAGCACCTTGGAAAACTCGGCAGCACTATATCACAGGACATTTGTAACTATTTTTGAATTACAAAGTAGGACTTTAATGCAGTCCAAAGGAAGAATGAATATTGTAATTTGACGGCAATAAATTGGAATTACACAATTATTCTTAAACGCTTGCACCCCTGCTAATCATCTGAGCATTTTCAAAAATTGACATATCAAATTATGTTGATGTGGCTCGTTGGTCTAGGGGTATGATTCTCGCTGTGGGTGCGAGAGGTCCCGGGTTCAAATCCCAGACGAGCCCTCGGTTCTTTGCTCAATGTTGTGCACAGCCTTGAAATATTGAGCTGTTATTTCGTGAAATGCTTCAGGATTCCATTTGATATCCCATAATCCAGCTGTATACTGGAAAAGCTAGTGAATATATTTGTCTTTGTTCTTAGTTGCCATCAACGCACAAACCTGCTTTATTGGGATTAGAATGTGTTGGAATATATCTTTCGGCACATTCAACAGGGCATGTCATTACTGAAATGCATTAAGGAGTATAGGTTTTTCACACTTTCACACTATTCAACTTGTCCTCGTGATCTCAAATTGATTCTCTTTGGCATAATTAACTGCCAATTGCGTTAGTGTGAATGAAAGATCCACAAAGTGAGACCTTGTGTAGGTGTTGAACGAATGTTGTCGCTTTTTTGAGGGGATTCGAAACATGTTACTGAGAAATAGCCATTCAACAGTATTGCCTTTGAGAAATGCATTTCAAAATACTCCTTGAACACAGTTCATGTACTGGCAGTGGTGGGATTTGAACCCACGCCTCCAAAGAGACTAGAGCCTTAATCCAGCGCCTTAGACCGCTCTGCCACACTACCACAAATCTCAAACATTATTAATGGCCTTTCAAAATGATGCTGCAATGCAAATGGTTGAATGCCCCTGCAAGGATTTGAAACAACGTCTCCTCGAACTGGATTATTGATCCAGCACCTTGGAAAACTCGGCAGCACTACATCACAGGACATTTGTAACTATTTTTGAATTACAAAGTAGGACTTTAATGCAGTCCAAAGGAAGAATAAATATTGTAATTTGACGGCAATAAATTGGAATTATACAATTGTTCTTAAACGCTTGCACCCCAGCTAATCATTTGAGCATTTTCAAAAATTGACATATCAAATTATGTTGATGTGGCTCGTTGGTCTAGGGGTATGATTCTCGCTTAGGGTGCGAGAGGTCCCGGGTTCAATTCCTGGACGAGCCCTCGGTTCTTTGCTCAATGTTGTGCACTGCCTTGAATGATTGAGCTGGTATTTCGGGAAATGCTTCAGGATTCCATTTGATATCCCATAATCCAGCTGTATTCTGGAAATTCTAGTGAATATTTTTGTCTTTGTTCTTAGTTGCCATCAACACACAAACCTGCTTTATTGGGAATAGAATGTGTTGGAATATATCTTTCGGCACATTCAATTACACAATTGTTCTTAAACGCTTGCACCCCAGCTAATCATTTGAGCATTTTCAAAAATTGACGTATCAAATTATGTTGATGTGGCTCGTTGGTCTAGGGGTATGATTCTCGCTTAGGGTGCGAGAGGTCCCGGGTTCAATTCCCGGACGAGCCCTCGGTTCTTTGCACAATGTTGTGCACAGCCTTGAAAGATTGAGCTGTTATTTCGTGAAATGCTTCAGGATTCCATTTGATATCCCATAATCCAGCTGTATTCTGGAAAAGCTAGTGAATATTTTTGTCTTTGTTCTTAGTTGCCATCAACGCACAAACCTGCTTTATTGGGAATAGAATGTGTTGGAATATATCTTTCGGCAGATTCAACAGGGCATGTCATTACTGAAATGCATTAAGGAGTATATATTTTTCACACTTTCACACTATTCAACTTGTGCTCGTGATCTCAAATTGATTCTCTTTGGCATAATTAACTGCCAATTGCGTTAGTGTGAATGAAAGATCCACAAAGTGAGACCTTGTGTAGGTGTTCAACGAATGTTGTCGCTTTTTTGAGGGGATTCGAAGCATGTAACTGAGAAATTGCCATTCAACAGTATTGCCTTTGAGAAAAGCATTTCAAAATTCTCCTTGAACACAGTTCATGTACTGGCAGTGGTGGGATTTGAACCCACGCCTCCTAAGAGACTGGAGCCTTAATCCAGCGCCTTAGACCGCTCGGCCACACTACCACAAAACACTAACATTCTTAATGGCCTTTCAAAATGATGCTGCAATGCAAAGGGTTGAATGCCCCTGCAAGGATTTGAAACAACGTCTCCTCGAACTGGAGCATTGATCCAGCACCTTGGAAAACTCGGCAGCACTATATCACAGGACATTTGTAACTATTTTTGAATTACAAAGAAGGACTTTAATGCAGTCCAAAGGAAGAATGAATATTGTAATTTGACGGCAATAAATTGGAATTATACAATTGTTCTTAAACGCTTGCACCCCTGCTAATAATTTGAGCATTTTCAAAAATTGACATGTCAAATTATGTTGATGTGGCTCGTTGGTCTAGGGGTATGATTCTCGCATTGGGTGCGAGAGGTCGCGGGTTCAAATCCCGGACGAGCCCTCGGTGCTTTGCTCAATGTTGTGCACAGCCTTGTAAGATTGAGCTGTTATTTCGTGAAATGCTTCAGGATTCCATTTGATATCCCATAATCCAGCTGTATTCTGGAAGAGCTAGTGAATATTTTTGTCTTTGTTCTTAGTTGCCATCAACGCACAAACCTGCTTTATTGGGAATAGAATGTGTTGGAATATATCTTTCGGCACATTCAACAGGGCATGTCATTACTGAAATGCATTAAGGAGTATATATTTTTCACACTTTCACACTATTCAACTTGTGCTCGTGATCTCAAATTGATTCTCTTTGGAATAATTAACTGCCAATTGCGTTAGTGTGAATGAAAGATCCCCAAAGTGAGACCTTGTGTAGGTGTTCAACGAATGTTGTCGCTTTTTTGAGGGGATTAGAAGCATGTAACTGAGAAATTGCCATTCAACAGTATTGCCGTTGAGAAAAGCATTTCAAAATACTCCTTGAACACAGTTCATGTACTGGCAGTGGTGGGATTTGAACCCACGCCTCCTAAGAGACTGGAGCCTAAATCCAGCGCCTTAGACCGCTCGGCCACACTACCACAATACACTAACATTCTTAATGGCCTTTCAAAATGAAGCTGCAATGCAAAGGGTTGAATGCCCCTGCAAGGATTTGAAACAACGTCTCCTCGAACTGGAGCATTGATCCAGCACCTTGGAAAACTCGGCAGCACTATATCACAGGACATTTGTAACTATTTTTGAATTACAAAGTAGGACTTTAATGCAGTCCAAAGGAAGAATGAATATTGTAATTTGACGGCAATAAATTGGAATTACACAATTATTCTTAAACGCTTGCACCCCTGCTAATCATCTGAGCATTTTCAAAAATTGACATATCAAATTATGTTGATGTGGCTCGTTGGTCTAGGGGTATGATTCTCGCTGTGGGTGCGAGAGGTCCCGGGTTCAAATCCCAGACGAGCCCTCGGTTCTTTGCTCAATGTTGTGCACAGCCTTGAAATATTGAGCTGTTATTTCGTGAAATGCTTCAGGATTCCATTTGATATCCCATAATCCAGCTGTATACTGGAAAAGCTAGTGAATATATTTGTCTTTGTTCTTAGTTGCCATCAACGCACAAACCTGCTTTATTGGGATTAGAATGTGTTGGAATATATCTTTCGGCACATTCAACAGGGCATGTCATTACTGAAATGCATTAAGGAGTATAGGTTTTTCACACTTTCACACTATTCAACTTGTCCTCGTGATCTCAAATTGATTCTCTTTGGCATAATTAACTGCCAATTGCGTTAGTGTGAATGAAAGATCCACAAAGTGAGACCTTGTGTAGGTGTTGAACGAATGTTGTCGCTTTTTTGAGGGGATTCGAAACATGTTACTGAGAAATAGCCATTCAACAGTATTGCCTTTGAGAAATGCATTTCAAAATACTCCTTGAACACAGTTCATGTACTGGCAGTGGTGGGATTTGAACCCACGCCTCCAAAGAGACTAGAGCCTTAATCCAGCGCCTTAGACCGCTCTGCCACACTACCACAAATCTCAAACATTATTAATGGCCTTTCAAAATGATGCTGCAATGCAAATGGTTGAATGCCCCTGCAAGGATTTGAAACAACGTCTCCTCGAACTGGATTATTGATCCAGCACCTTGGAAAACTCGGCAGCACTACATCACAGGACATTTGTAACTATTTTTGAATTACAAAGTAGGACTTTAATGCAGTCCAAAGGAAGAATAAATATTGTAATTTGACGGCAATAAATTGGAATTATACAATTGTTCTTAAACGCTTGCACCCCAGCTAATCATTTGAGCATTTTCAAAAATTGACATATCAAATTATGTTGATGTGGCTCGTTGGTCTAGGGGTATGATTCTCGCTTAGGGTGCGAGAGGTCCCGGGTTCAATTCCTGGACGAGCCCTCGGTTCTTTGCTCAATGTTGTGCACTGCCTTGAATGATTGAGCTGGTATTTCGGGAAATGCTTCAGGATTCCATTTGATATCCCATAATCCAGCTGTATTCTGGAAATTCTAGTGAATATTTTTGTCTTTGTTCTTAGTTGCCATCAACACACAAACCTGCTTTATTGGGAATAGAATGTGTTGGAATATATCTTTCGGCACATTCAATTACACAATTGTTCTTAAACGCTTGCACCCCAGCTAATCATTTGAGCATTTTCAAAAATTGACGTATCAAATTATGTTGATGTGGCTCGTTGGTCTAGGGGTATGATTCTCGCTTAGGGTGCGAGAGGTCCCGGGTTCAATTCCCGGACGAGCCCTCGGTTCTTTGCACAATGTTGTGCACAGCCTTGAAAGATTGAGCTGTTATTTCGTGAAATGCTTCAGGATTCCATTTGATATCCCATAATCCAGCTGTATTCTGGAAAAGCTAGTGAATATTTTTGTCTTTGTTCTTAGTTGCCATCAACGCACAAACCTGCTTTATTGGGAATAGAATGTGTTGGAATATATCTTTCGGCAGATTCAACAGGGCATGTCATTACTGAAATGCATTAAGGAGTATATATTTTTCACACTTTCACACTATTCAACTTGTGCTCGTGATCTCAAATTGATTCTCTTTGGCATAATTAACTGCCAATTGCGTTAGTGTGAATGAAAGATCCACAAAGTGAGACCTTGTGTAGGTGTTCAACGAATGTTGTCGCTTTTTTGAGCGGATTCGAAGCATGTAACTGAGAAATTGCCATTCAACAGTATTGCCTTTGAGAAAAGCATTTCAAAATTCTCCTTGAACACAGTTCATGTACTGGCAGTGGTGGGATTTGAACCCACGCCTCCTAAGAGACTGGAGCCTTAATCCAGCGCCTTAGACCGCTCGGCCACACTACCACAAAACACTAACATTCTTAATGGCCTTTCAAAATGATGCTGCAATGCAAAGGGTTGAATGCCCCTGCAAGGATTTGAAACAACGTCTCCTCGAACTGGAGCATTGATCCAGCACCTTGGAAAACTCGGCAGCACTATATCACAGGACATTTGTAACTATTTTTGAATTACAAAGAAGGACTTTAATGCAGTCCAAAGGAAGAATGAATATTGTAATTTGACGGCAATAAATTGGAATTATACAATTGTTCTTAAACGCTTGCACCCCTGCTAATAATTTGAGCATTTTCAAAAATTGACATGTCAAATTATGTTGATGTGGCTCGTTGGTCTAGGGGTATGATTCTCGCATTGGGTGCGAGAGGTCCCGGGTTCAAATCCCGGACGAGCCCTCGGTTCTTTGCTCAATGTTGTGCACAGTCATGTAAGATTGTGCTGTTATTTCGTGAAATGCTTCAGGATTCCATTTGATATCCCATAATCCAGCTGTATTCTGGAAAAGCTAGTGAATATTTTTGTCTTTGTTCTTAGTTGCCATCAACACACAAACCTGCTTTATTGGGAATAGAATGTGTTGAAATATATCTTTCGGCACATTCAATTATACAATTGTTCTTAAACGCTTGCACCCCTGCTAATCATTTGAGCATTTTCAAAAATTGACATATCAAATTAAGTTGATGTGGCTCGTTGGTCTAGGGGTATGATTCGCGCTTAGGGTGAGAGAGGTCCCGGGTTCAATTCCCGGACGAGACCTCGGTTCTTTGCTCAATGTTGTGCACTGCCTTGAAAGATTGAGCTGATAATTCGTGATATGCTTCAGGTTTCCATTTGATATCCCATAATCCTGGTGTACTCGGGAAAAGCTAGTGAATATTTTTGTCTTTGTTCCTAGTTGCCATTAACGCACAAACCTGCTTTATTGGGAATAGAATGTATTGGAATATATCTTGAGGCACATACAACAGGGCATGTCATTACTGAAATGCATTAAGGAGTATATATTTTTCACACTTTCACACTATTCAACTTGTGCTAGTGATCTCAAATTGATTCTCTTTGGCATAATTAACTGCCAATTGCGTTAGTGTGAACGAAAGATCCACAAAGTGAGACCTTGTGTAGGTGTTCAACGAATGTTGTCGCTTTTTTGAGGAAATTCGAAGCATGTAACTGAGAAATTGCCATTCAACAGTATTGCCTTTGAGAAAAGCATTTCAAAATACTCCTTGAACACAGTTCATGTACTGTCAGTGATGGGATTTGAACCCACGCCTCCAATGAGACTGAAGCCTAAATCCTGCGCCTTAGACCGCTCGGCCATACTACCACAAATCTCAAACATTCTTAATGGCCTTTCAAAATGATGCTGCAATGCAAATGGTTGAATGCCCCTGCAAGGATTTGAAACAACGTCTCCTCGAACTGGATTATTGATCCAGCACCTTGGAAAACTCGGCAGCACTACATCACAGGACATTTGTAACTATTTTTGAATTACAAAGTAGGACTTTAATGCAGTCCAAAGGAAGAATAAATATTGTAATTTGACGGCAATAAATTGGAATTATACAATTGTTCTTAAACGCTTGCACCCCAGCTAATCATTTGAGCATTTTCAAAAATTGACATATCAAATTATGTTGATGTGGGTCGTTGGTCTTGGGCTATGATTCTCGCTTAGGGTGCGAGAGGTCCCGGGTTCAATTCCTGGACGAGCCCTCGGTTCTTTGCTCAATGTTGTGCACTGCCTTGAAAGATTGAGCTGTTATTTCGTGAAATGCTTCAGGATTCCATTTGATATCCCATAATCCAGCTGTATTCTGGAAAAGCTAGTGAATATTTTTGTCTTTGTTCTTAGTTGCCATCAACACACAAACCTGCTTTATTGGGAATAGAATGTATTGGAATATATCTTTCGGCACATTCAACAGGGCATGTCATAACTGAAATGCATTAAGGAGTATATATTTTTCACACTTTCACACTATTCAACTTGTGCTCGTGATCTCAAATTGATTCTCTTTGGCATAATTAACTGCCAATTGCGTTAGTGTGAATGAAAGATCCACAAAGTGAGACCTTGTGTAGGTGTTCAACGAATGTTGTCGCTTTTTTGAGGGGATTCGAAGCATGTAACTGAGAAATTGCCATTCAACAGTATTGCCTTTGAGAAAAGCATTTCAAAATTCTCCTTGAACACAGTTCATGTACTGGCAGTGGTGGGATTTGAACCCACGCCTCCTAAGAGACTGGAGCCTTAATCCAGCGCCTTAGACCGCTCGGCCACACTACCACAAAACACTAACATTCTTAATGGCCTTTCAAAATGATGCTGCAATGCAAAGGGTTGAATGCCCCTGCAAGGATTTGAAACAACGTCTCCTCGAACTGGAGCATTGATCCAGCACCTTGGAAAACTCGGCAGCACCATATCACAGGACATTTGTAACTATTTTTGAATTACAAAGTAGGACTTTAATGCAGTCCAAAGGAAGAATGAATATTGTAATTTGACGGCAATAAATTGGAATTATACAATTGTTCTTAAACGCTTGCACCCCTGCTAATAATTTGAGCATTTTCAAAAATTGACATATCAAATTATGTTGATGTGGCTCGTTGGTCTAGGGGTATGATTCTCGCTTTGGGTGCGAGAGGTCGCGGGTTCAAATCCCGGACGAGCCCTCGGTGCTTTGCTCAATGTTGTGCACAGCCTTGTAAGATTGAGCTGTTATTTCGTGAAATGCTTCAGGATTCCATTTGATATCCCATAATCCAGCTGTATTCTGGAAGAGCTAGTGAATATTTTTGTCTTTGTTCTTAGTTGCCATCAACGCACAAACCTGCTTTATTGGGAATAGAATGTGTTGGAATATATCTTTCGGCACATTCAACAGGGCATGTCATTACTGAAATGCATTAAGGAGTATATATTTTTCACACTTTCACACTATTCAACTTGTGCTCGTGATCTCAAATTGATTCTCTTTGGAATAATTAACTGCCAATTGCGTTAGTGTGAATGAAAGATCCCCAAAGTGAGACCTTGTGTAGGTGTTCAACGAATGTTGTCGCTTTTTTGAGGGGATTAGAAGCATGTAACTGAGAAATTGCCATTCAACAGTATTGCCGTTGAGAAAAGCATTTCAAAATACTCCTTGAACACAGTTCATGTACTGGCAGTGGTGGGATTTGAACCCACGCCTCCTAAGAGACTGGAGCCTAAATCCAGCGCCTTAGACCGCTCGGCCACACTACCACAATACACTAACATTCTTAATGGCCTTTCAAAATGAAGCTGCAATGCAAAGGGTTGAATGCCCCTGCAAGGATTTGAAACAACGTCTCCTCGAACTGGAGCATTGATCCAGCACCTTGGAAAACTCGGCAGCACTATATCACAGGACATTTGTAACTATTTTTGAATTACAAAGTAGGACTTTAATGCAGTCCAAAGGAAGAATGAATATTGTAATTTGACGGCAATAAATTGGAATTACACAATTATTCTTAAACGCTTGCACCCCTGCTAATCATCTGAGCATTTTCAAAAATTGACATATCAAATTATGTTGATGTGGCTCGTTGGTCTAGGGGTATGATTCTCGCTGTGGGTGCGAGAGGTCCCGGGTTCAAATCCCAGACGAGCCCTCGGTTCTTTGCTCAATGTTGTGCACAGCCTTGAAATATTGAGCTGTTATTTCGTGAAATGCTTCAGGATTCCATTTGATATCCCATAATCCAGCTGTATACTGGAAAAGCTAGTGAATATATTTGTCTTTGTTCTTAGTTGCCATCAACGCACAAACCTGCTTTATTGGGATTAGAATGTGTTGGAATATATCTTTCGGCACATTCAACAGGGCATGTCATTACTGAAATGCATTAAGGAGTATAGGTTTTTCACACTTTCACACTATTCAACTTGTCCTCGTGATCTCAAATTGATTCTCTTTGGCATAATTAACTGCCAATTGCGTTAGTGTGAATGAAAGATCCACAAAGTGAGACCTTGTGTAGGTGTTGAACGAATGTTGTCGCTTTTTTGAGGGGATTCGAAACATGTTACTGAGAAATAGCCATTCAACAGTATTGCCTTTGAGAAATGCATTTCAAAATACTCCTTGAACACAGTTCATGTACTGGCAGTGGTGGGATTTGAACCCACGCCTCCAAAGAGACTAGAGCCTTAATCCAGCGCCTTAGACCGCTCTGCCACACTACCACAAATCTCAAACATTATTAATGGCCTTTCAAAATGATGCTGCAATGCAAATGGTTGAATGCCCCTGCAAGGATTTGAAACAACGTCTCCTCGAACTGGATTATTGATCCAGCACCTTGGAAAACTCGGCAGCACTACATCACAGGACATTTGTAACTATTTTTGAATTACAAAGTAGGACTTTAATGCAGTCCAAAGGAAGAATAAATATTGTAATTTGACGGCAATAAATTGGAATTATACAATTGTTCTTAAACGCTTGCACCCCAGCTAATCATTTGAGCATTTTCAAAAATTGACATATCAAATTATGTTGATGTGGCTCGTTGGTCTAGGGGTATGATTCTCGCTTAGGGTGCGAGAGGTCCCGGGTTCAATTCCTGGACGAGCCCTCGGTTCTTTGCTCAATGTTGTGCACTGCCTTGAATGATTGAGCTGGTATTTCGGGAAATGCTTCAGGATTCCATTTGATATCCCATAATCCAGCTGTATTCTGGAAATTCTAGTGAATATTTTTGTCTTTGTTCTTAGTTGCCATCAACACACAAACCTGCTTTATTGGGAATAGAATGTGTTGGAATATATCTTTCGGCACATTCAATTACACAATTGTTCTTAAACGCTTGCACCCCAGCTAATCATTTGAGCATTTTCAAAAATTGACGTATCAAATTATGTTGATGTGGCTCGTTGGTCTAGGGGTATGATTCTCGCTTAGGGTGCGAGAGGTCCCGGGTTCAATTCCCGGACGAGCCCTCGGTTCTTTGCACAATGTTGTGCACAGCCTTGAAAGATTGAGCTGTTATTTCGTGAAATGCTTCAGGATTCCATTTGATATCCCATAATCCAGCTGTATTCTGGAAAAGCTAGTGAATATTTTTGTCTTTGTTCTTAGTTGCCATCAACGCACAAACCTGCTTTATTGGGAATAGAATGTGTTGGAATATATCTTTCGGCAGATTCAACAGGGCATGTCATTACTGAAATGCATTAAGGAGTATATATTTTTCACACTTTCACACTATTCAACTTGTGCTCGTGATCTCAAATTGATTCTCTTTGGCATAATTAACTGCCAATTGCGTTAGTGTGAATGAAAGATCCACAAAGTGAGACCTTGTGTAGGTGTTCAACGAATGTTGTCGCTTTTTTGAGGGGATTCGAAGCATGTAACTGAGAAATTGCCATTCAACAGTATTGCCTTTGAGAAAAGCATTTCAAAATTCTCCTTGAACACAGTTCATGTACTGGCAGTGGTGGGATTTGAACCCACGCCTCCTAAGAGACTGGAGCCTTAATCCAGCGCCTTAGACCGCTCGGCCACACTACCACAAAACACTAACATTCTTAATGGCCTTTCAAAATGATGCTGCAATGCAAAGGGTTGAATGCCCCTGCAAGGATTTGAAACAACGTCTCCTCGAACTGGAGCATTGATCCAGCACCTTGGAAAACTCGGCAGCACCATATCACAGGACATTTGTAACTATTTTTGAATTACAAAGTAGGACTTTAATGCAGTCCAAAGGAAGAATGAATATTGTAATTTGACGGCAATAAATTGGAATTATACAATTGTTCTTAAACGCTTGCACCCCTGCTAATAATTTGAGCATTTTCAAAAATTGACATATCAAATTATGTTGATGTGGCTCGTTGGTCTAGGGGTATGATTCTCGCTTTGGGTGCGAGAGGTCGCGGGTTCAAATCCCGGACGAGCCCTCGGTGCTTTGCTCAATGTTGTGCACAGCCTTGTAAGATTGAGCTGTTATTTCGTGAAATGCTTCAGGATTCCATTTGATATCCCATAATCCAGCTGTATTCTGGAAGAGCTAGTGAATATTTTTGTCTTTGTTCTTAGTTGCCATCAACGCACAAACCTGCTTTATTGGGAATAGAATGTGTTGGAATATATCTTTCGGCACATTCAACAGGGCATGTCATTACTGAAATGCATTAAGGAGTATATATTTTTCACACTTTCACACTATTCAACTTGTGCTCGTGATCTCAAATTGATTCTCTTTGGAATAATTAACTGCCAATTGCGTTAGTGTGAATGAAAGATCCACAAAGTGAGACCTTGTGTAGGTGTTCAACGAATGTTGTCGCTTTTTTGAGGGGATTAGAAGCATGTAACTGAGAAATTGCCATTCAACAGTATTGCCGTTGAGAAAAGCATTTCAAAATACTCCTTGAACACAGTTCATGTACTGGCAGTGGTGGGATTTGAACCCACGCCTCCTAAGAGACTGGAGCCTAAATCCAGCGCCTTAGACCGCTCGGCCACACTACCACAATACACTAACATTCTTAATGGCCTTTCAAAATGAAGCTGCAATGCAAAGGGTTGAATGCCCCTGCAAGGATTTGAAACAACGTCTCCTCGAACTGGAGCATTGATCCAGCACCTTGGAAAACTCGGCAGCACTATATCACAGGACATTTGTAACTATTTTTGAATTACAAAGTAGGACTTTAATGCAGTCCAAAGGAAGAATGAATATTGTAATTTGACGGCAATAAATTGGAATTACACAATTATTCTTAAACGCTTGCACCCCTGCTAATCATCTGAGCATTTTCAAAAATTGACATATCAATTTATGTTGATGTGGCTCGTTGGTCTAGGGGTATGATTCTCGCTGTGGGTGCTTGAGGTCCCGGGTTCAAATCCCAGACGAGCCCTCGGTTCTTTGCTCAATGTTGTGCACAGCCTTGAAAGATTGAGCTGTTATTTCGTGAAATGCTTCAGGATTCCATTTGATATCCCATAATCCAGCTGTATACTGGAAAAGCTAGTGAATATATTTGTCTTTGTTCTTAGTTGCCATCAACGCACAAACCTGCTTTATTGGGATTAGAATGTGTTGGAATATATCTTTCGGCACATTCAACAGGGCATGTCATTACTGAAATGCATTAAGGAGTATAGGTTTTTCACACTTTCACACTATTCAACTTGTCCTCGTGATCTCAAATTGATTCTCTTTGGCATAATTAACTGCCAATTGCGTTAGTGTGAATGAAAGATCCACAAAGTGAGACCTTGTGTAGGTGTTGAACGAATGTTGTCGCTTTTTTGAGGGGATTCGAAGCATGTTACTGAGAAATAGCCATTCAACAGTATTGCCTTTGAGAAATGCATTTCAAAATACTCCTTGAACACAGTTCATGTACTTGCAGTGGTGGGATTTGAACCCACGCCTCCAAAGAGACTAGAGCCGTAATCCAGCGCCTTAGACCGCTCTGCCACACTACCACAAATCTCAAACATTATTAATGGCCTTTCAAAATGATGCTGCAATGCAAAGGGTTGAATGCCCTTGCAAGGATTTGAAACAACGTCTCCTCGAACTGGAGCATTGATCCAGCACCTTGGAAAACTCGGCAGCACTATATCACAGGACATTTGTAACTATTATTGAATTTCAAAGTAGGACTTTAATGCAGTCCAAAGGAAGAATGAATATTGTAATTTGACGGCAATAAATTGGAATTATACAATTGTTCTTAAACGCTTGCACCCCTGCTAATCATCTGAGCATTTTCAAAAATTGACATATCAAATTATGTTGATGTGGCTCGTTGGTCTAGGGGTATGATTCTCGCTGTGGGTGCGAGAGGTCCCGGGTTCAAATCCCAGACGAGCCCTCGGTTCTTTGCTCAATGTTGTGCACAGCCTTGAAAGATTGAGCTGTTATTTCGTGAAATGCTTCAGGATTCCATTTGATATCCCATAATCCAGCTGTATTCTGGAAAAGCTAGTGAATATATTTGTCTTTGTTCTTAGTTGCCATCAACGCACAAACCTGCTTTATTGGGATTAGAATGTGTTGGAATATATCTTTCGGCACATTCAACAGGGCATGTCATTACTGAAATGCATTAAGGAGTTTAGGTTTTTCACACTTTCACACTATTCAACTTGTCCTCGTGATCTCAAATTGATTCTCTTTGGTATAATTAACTGCCAATTGCGTTAGTGTGAATGAAAGATCCACAAAGTGAGACCTTGTGTAGGTGTTGAACGAATGTTGTCGCTTTTTTGAGGGGATTCGAAGCATGTTACTGAGAAATAGCCATTCAACAGTATTGCCTTTGAGAAATGCATTTCAAAATACTCCTTGAACACAGTTCATGTACTGGCAGTGGTGGGATTTGAACCCACGCCTCCTAAGAGACTACAGCCTTAATCCAGCTCCTTAGACCGCTCTGCCACACTACCACAAATCTCAAACATTATTAATGGCCTTTCAAAATGATGCTGCAATGCAAAGGGTTGAATGCCCTTGCAAGGATTTGAAACAACGTCTCCTCGAACTGGAGCATTGATCCAGCACCTTGGAAAACTCGGCAGCACTATATCACAGGACATTTGTAACTATTATTGAATTACAAAGTAGGACTTTAATGCAGTCCAAAGGAAGAATGAATATTGTAATTTGACGTCAATAAATTGGAATTATACAATTGTTCTTAAACGCTTGCACCCCTGCTAATCATCTGAGCATTTTCAAAAATTGACATATCAAATAATGTTGATGTGGCTCGTTGGTCTAGGGGTATGATTCTCGCTTTGGGTGCGGGAGGTCCCCGGTTCAAATCCTGGTTGAGCCCTCGGTGCTTTGCTCAATGTTGTGCACAGCCTTGAAAGATTGAGCTGTTATTTCGTGAAATGCTTCATGATTCCATTTGATATCCCATAATCCAGCTGTATTCTGGAAAAGCTAGTGAATATTTTTGTCTTTGTTCTTAGTTGCCATCAACGCACAAACCTGCTTTATTGGGAATAGAATGTGTTGGAATATATCTTTCGGCAGATTCAACAGGGCATGTCATTACTGAAATGCATTAAGGAGTATATATTTTTCACACTTTCACACTATTCAACTTGTGCTCGTGATCTCAAATTGATTCTCTTTGGCATAATTAACTGCCAATTGCGTTAGTGTGAATGAAAGATCCACAAAGTGAGACCTTGTGTAGGTGTTCAACGAATGTTGTCGCTTTTTTGAGAGGATTCGAAGCATGTAACTGAGAAATTGCCATTCAACAGTATTGCCTTTGAGAAAAGCATTTCAAAATACTCCGTGAACACAGTTCATGTACTGGCAGTGGTGGGATTTGAACCCACGCCTCCTAAGAGACTGGAGCCTTAATCCAGCGTCTTAGACCGCTCGGCCACACTACCACAAAACACTAACATTCTTAATGGCCTTTCAAAATGATGCTGCAATGCAAAGGGTTGAATGCCCCTGCAAGGATTTGAAACAACGTCTCCTCGAACTGGAGCATTGATCCAGCACCTTGGAAAACTCGGCAGCACTATATCACAGGACATTTGTAACTATTTTTGAATTACAAAGAAGGACTTTAATGCAGTCCAAAGGAAGAATGAATATTGTAATTTGACGGCAATAAATTGGAATTATACAATTGTTCTTAAACGCTTGCACCCCTGCTAATAATTTGAGCATTTTCAAAAATTGACATGTCAAATTATGTTGATGTGGCTCGTTGGTCTAGGGGTATGATTCTCGCATGGGGTGCGAGAGGTCCCGGGTTCAAATCCCGGACGAGCCCTCGGTTCTTTGCTCAATGTTGTGCACAGTCATGTAAGATTGTGCTGTTATTTCGTGAAATGCTTCAGGATTCCATTTGATATCCCATAATCCAGCTGTATTCTGGAAAAGCTAGTGAATATTTTTGTCTTTGTTCTTAGTTGCCATCAACACACAAACCTGCTTTATTGGGAATAGAATGTGTTGAAATATATCTTTCGGCACATTCAATTATACAATTGTTCTTAAACGCTTGCACCCCTGCTAATCATTTGAGCATTTTCAAAAATTGACATATCAAATTAAGTTGATGTGGCTCGTTGGTCTAGGGGTATGATTCGCGCTTAGGGTGAGAGAGGTCCCGGGTTCAATTCCCGGACGAGACCTCGGTTCTTTGCTCAATGTTGTGCACTGCCTTGAAAGATTGAGCTGATAATTCGTGATATGCTTCAGGTTTCCATTTGATATCCCATAATCCTGGTGTACTCGGGAAAAGCTAGTGAATATTTTTGTCTTTGTTCCTAGTTGCCATTAACGCACAAACCTGCTTTATTGGGAATAGAATGTATTGGAATATATCTTGAGGCACATACAACAGGGCATGTCATTACTGAAATGCATTAAGGAGTATATATTTTTCACACTTTCACACTATTCAACTTGTGCTAGTGATCTCAAATTGATTCTCTTTGGCATAATTAACTGCCAATTGCGTTAGTGTGAACGAAAGATCCACAAAGTGAGACCTTGTGTAGGTGTTCAACGAATGTTGTCGCTTTTTTGAGGAAATTCGAAGCATGTAACTGAGAAATTGCCATTCAACAGTATTGCCTTTGAGAAAAGCATTTCAAAATACTCCTTGAACACAGTTCATGTACTGTCAGTGATGGGATTTGAACCCACGCCTCCAATGAGACTGAAGCCTAAATCCTGCGCCTTAGACCGCTCGGCCATACTACCACAAATCTCATACATTCTTAATGGCCTTTCAAAATGATGCTGCAATGCAAATGGTTGAATGCCCCTGCAAGGATTTGAAACAACGTCTCCTCGAACTGGATTATTGATCCAGCACCTTGGAAAACTCGGCAGCACTACATCACAGGACATTTGTAACTATTTTTGAATTACAAAGTAGGACTTTAATGCAGTCCAAAGGAAGAATAAATATTGTAATTTGACGGCAATAAATTGGAATTATACAATTGTTCTTAAACGCTTGCGCCCCAGCTAATCATTTGAGCATTTTCAAAAATTGACATATCAAATTATGTTGATGTGGGTCGTTGGTCTAGGGCTATGATTCTCGCTTAGGGTGCGAGAGGTCCCGGGTTCAATTCCTGGACGAGCCCTCGGTTCTTTGCTCAATGTTGTGCACTGCCTTGAAAGATTGAGCTGGTATTTCGTGAAATGCTTCAGTATTCCATTTGATATCCCATAATCCAGCTGTATTCTGGAAATTCTAGTGAATATTTTTGTCTTTGTTCTTAGTTGCCATCAACACACAAACCTGCTTTATTGGGAATAGAATGTGTTGGAATATATCTTTCGGCACATTCAATTACACAATTGTTCTTAAACGCTTGCACCCCAGCTAATCATTTGAGCATTTTCAAAAATTGACGTATCAAATTTTGTTGATGTGGCTCGTTGGTCTAGGGGTATGATTCTCGCTTAGGGTGCGAGAGGTCCCGGGTTCAATTCCCGGACGAGCCCTCGGTTCTTTGCACTATGTTGTGCACAGCCTTGAAAGATTGAGCTGTTATTTCGTGAAATGCTTCAGGATTCCATTTGATATCCCATAATCCAGCTGTATTCTGGAAAAGCTAGTGAATATTTTTGTCTTTGTTCTTAGTTGCCATCAACGCACAAACCTGCTTTATTGGGAATAGAATGTGTTGGAATATATCTTTCGGCAGATTCAACAGGGCATGTCATTACTGAAATGCATTAAGGAGTATATATTTTTCACACTTTCACACTATTCAACTTGTGCTCGTGATCTCAAATTGATTCTCTTTGGCATAATTAACTGCCAATTGCGTTAGTGTGAATGAAAGATCCACAAAGTGAGACCTTGTGTAGGTGTTCAACGAATGTTGTCGCTTTTTTGAGGGGATTCGAAGCATGTAACTGAGAAATTGCCATTCAACAGTATTGCCTTTGAGAAAAGCATTTCAAAATTCTCCTTGAACACAGTTCATGTACTGGCAGTGGTGGGATTTGAACCCACGCCTCCTAAGAGACTGGAGCCTTAATCCAGCGCCTTAGACCGCTCGGCCACACTACCACAAAACACTAACATTCTTAATGGCCTTTCAAAATGATGCTGCAATGCAAAGGGTTGAATGCCCCTGCAAGGATTTGAAACAACGTCTCCTCGAACTGGAGCATTGATCCAGCACCTTGGAAAACTCGGCAGCACCATATCACAGGACATTTGTAACTATTTTTGAATTACAAAGTAGGACTTTAATGCAGTCCAAAGGAAGAATGAATATTGTAATTTGACGGCAATAAATTGGAATTATACAATTGTTCTTAAACGCTTGCACCCCTGCTAATAATTTGAGCATTTTCAAAAATTGACATATCAAATTATGTTGATGTGGCTCGTTGGTCTAGGGGTATGATTCTCGCTTTGGGTGCGAGAGGTCGCGGGTTCAAATCCCGGACGAGCCCTCGGTGCTTTGCTCAATGTTGTGCACAGCCTTGTAAGATTGAGCTGTTATTTCGTGAAATGCTTCAGGATTCCATTTGATATCCCATAATCCAGCTGTATTCTGGAAGAGCTAGTGAATATTTTTGTCTTTGTTCTTAGTTGCCATCAACGCACAAACCTGCTTTATTGGGAATAGAATGTGTTGGAATATATCTTTCGGCACATTCAACAGGGCATGTCATTACTGAAATGCATTAAGGAGTATATATTTTTCACACTTTCACACTATTCAACTTGTGCTCGTGATCTCAAATTGATTCTCTTTGGAATAATTAACTGCCAATTGCGTTAGTGTGAATGAAAGATCCACAAAGTGAGACCTTGTGTAGGTGTTCAACGAATGTTGTCGCTTTTTTGAGGGGATTCGAAGCATGTAACTGAGAAATTGCCATTCAACAGTATTGCCGTTGAGAAAAGCATTTCAAAATACTCCTTGAACACAGTTCATGTACTGGCAGTGGTGGGATTTGAACCCACGCCTCCTAAGAGACTGGAGCCTAAATCCAGCGCCTTAGACCGCTCGGCCACACTACCACAATACACTAACATTCTTAATGGCCTTTCAAAATGAAGCTGCAATGCAAAGGGTTGAATGCCCCTGCAAGGATTTGAAACAACGTCTCCTCGAACTGGAGCATTGATCCAGCACCTTGGAAAACTCGGCAGCACTATATCACAGGACATTTGTAACTATTATTGAATTTCAAAGTAGGACTTTAATGCAGTCCAAAGGAAGAATGAATATTGTAATTTGACGGCAATAAATTGGAATTACACAATTGTTCTTAAACGCTTGCACCCCTGCTAATCATCTGAGCATTTTCAAAAATTGACATATCAAATTATGTTGATGTGGCTCGTTGGTCTAGGGGTATGATTCTCGCTGTGGGTGCGAGAGGTCCCGGGTTCAAATCCCAGACGAGCCCTCGGTTCTTTGCTCAATGTTGTGCACAGCCTTGAAAGTTTGAGCTGTTATTTTGTGAAATGCTTCAGGATTCCATTTGATATCCCATAATCCAGCTGTATTCTGGAAAAGCTAGTGAATATATTTGTCTTTGTTCTTAGTTGCCATCAACGCACAAACCTGCTTTATTGGGATTAGAATGTGTTGGAATATATCTTTCGGCACATTCAACAGGGCATGTCATTACTGAAATGCATTAAGGAGTTTAGGTTTTTCACACTTTCACACTATTCAACTTGTCCTCGTGATCTCAAATTGATTCTCTTTGGTATAATTAACTGCCAATTGCGTTAGTGTGAATGAAAGATCCACAAAGTGAGACCTTGTGTAGGTGTTGAACGAATGTTGTCGCTTTTTTGAGGGGATTCGAAGCATGTTACTGAGAAATAGCCATTCAACAGTATTGCCTTTGAGAAATGCATTTCAAAATACTCCTTGAACACAGTTCATGTACTGGCAGTGGTGGGATTTGAACCCACGCCTCCTAAGAGACTACAGCCAAAATCCAGCTCCTTAGACCGCTCTGCCACACGACCACAAATCTCAAACATTATTAATGGCCTTTCAAAATGATGCTGCAATGCAAAGGGTTGAATGCCCTTGCAAGGATTTGAAACAACGTCTCCTCGAACTGGAGCATTGATCCAGCACCTTGGAAAACTCGGCAGCACTATATCACAGGACATTTGTAACTATTATTGAATTACAAAGTAGGACTTTAATGCAGTCCAAAGGAAGAATGAATATTGTAATTTGACGTCATTAAATTGGAATTATACAATTGTTCTTAAACGCTTGCACCCCTGCTAATCATCTGAGCATTTTCAAAAATTGACATATCAAATAATGTTGATGTGGCTCGTTGGTCTAGGGGTATGAATCTCGCTTTGGGTGCGGGAGGTCCCCGGTTCAAATCCTGGTTGAGCCCTCGGTGCTTTGCTCAATGTTGTGCACCGCCTAGAAAGATTGAGCTGTTATTTCGTGAAATGCTTCATGATTCCATTTGATATCCCATAATCCAGCTGTATTCTGGAAAAGCTAGTGAATATTTTTGTCTTTGTTCTTAGTTGCCATCAACGCACAAACCTGCTTTATTGGGAATAGAATGTGTTGGAATATATCTTTCGGCAGATTCAACAGGGCATGTCATTACTGAAATGCATTAAGGAGTATATATTTTTCACACTTTCACACTATTCAACTTGTGCTCGTGATCTCAAATTGATTCTCTTTGGCATAATTAACTGCCAATTGCGTTAGTGTGAATGAAAGATCCACAAAGTGAGACCTTGTGTAGGTGTTCAACGAATGTTGTCGCTTTTTTGAGAGGATTCGAAGCATGTAACTGAGAAATTGCCATTCAACAGTATTGCCTTTGAGAAAAGCATTTCAAAATACTCCGTGAACACAGTTCATGTACTGGCAGTGGTGGGATTTGAACCCACGCCTCCTAAGAGACTGGAGCCTTAATCCAGCGTCTTAGACCGCTCGGCCACACTACCACAAAACACTAACATTCTTAATGGCCTTTCAAAATGATGCTGCAATGCAAAGGGTTGAATGCCCCTGCAAGGATTTGAAACAACGTCTCCTCGAACTGGAGCATTGATCCAGCACCTTGGAAAACTCGGCAGCACTATATCACAGGACATTTGTAACTATTTTTGAATTACAAAGAAGGACTTTAATGCAGTCCAAAGGAAGAATGAATATTGTAATTTGACGGCAATAAATTGGAATTATACAATTGTTCTTAAACGCTTGCACCCCTGCTAATAATTTGAGCATTTTCAAAAATTGACATATCAAATTATGTTGATGTGGCTCGTTGGTCTAGGGGTATGATTCTCGCATTGGGTGCGAGAGGTCCCGGGTTCAAATCCCGGACGAGCCCTCGGTTCTTTGCTCAATGTTGTGCACAGTCTTGTAAGATTGTGCTGTTATTTCGTGAAATGCTTCAGGATTCCATTTGATATCCCATAATCCAGCTGTATTCTGGAAAAGCTAGTGAATATTTTTGTCTTTGTTCTTAGTTGCCATCAACACACAAACCTGCTTTATTGGGAATAGAATGTGTTGAAATATATCTTTCGGCACATTCAATTATACAATTGTTCTTAAACGCTTGCACCCCTGCTAATCATTTGAGCATTTTCAAAAATTGACATATCAAATTAAGTTGATGTGGCTCGTTGGTCTAGGGGTATGATTCTCGCTTAGGGTGAGAGAGGTCCCGGGTTCAATTCCCGGACGAGACCTCGGTTCTTTGCTCAATGTTGTGCACTGCCTTGAAAGATTGAGCTGATAATTCGTGATATGCTTCAGGTTTTCATTTGATATCCCATAATCCTGGTGTTCTCTGGAAAAGCTAGTGAATATTTTTGCCTTTGTTCTTAGTTGCCATTAACGCACAAACCTGCTTTATTGGGAATAGAATGTATTGGAATATATCTTGAGGCACATACAACAGGGCATGTCATTACTGAAATGCATTAAGGAGTATATATTTTTCACACTTTCACACTATTCAACTTGTGCTAGTGATCTCAAATTGATTCTCTTTGGCATAATTAACTGCCAATTGCGTTAGTGTGAACGAAAGATCCACAAAGTGAGACCTTGTGTAGGTGTTCAACGAATGTTGTCGCTTTTTTGAGGAAATTCGAAGCATGTAACTGAGAAATTGCCATTCAACAGTATTGCCTTTGAGAAAAGCATTTCAAAATACTCCTTGAACACAGTTCATGTACTGTCAGTGATGGGATTTGAACCCACGCCTCCAATGAGACTGAAGCCTAAATCCTGCGCCTTAGACCGCTCGGCCATACTACCACAAATCTCAAACATTCTTAATGGCCTTTCAAAATGATGCTGCAATGCAAATGGTTGAATGCCCCTGCAAGGATTTGAAACAACGTCTCCTCGAACTGGATTATTGATCCAGCACCTTGGAAAACTCGGCAGCACTACATCACAGGACATTTGTAACTATTTTTGAATTACAAAGTAGGACTTTAATGCAGTCCAAAGGAAGAATAAATATTGTAATTTGACGGCAATAAATTGGAATTATACAATTGTTCTTAAACGCTTGCACCCCAGCTAATCATTTGAGCATTTTCAAAAATTGACATATCAAATTATGTTGATGTGGGTCGTTGGTCTAGGGGTATGATTCTCGCTTAGGGTGCGAGAGGTCCCGGGTTCAATTCCTGGACGAGCCCTCGGTTCTTTGCTCAATGTTGTGCACTGCCTTGAAAGATTGAGCTGGTATTTCGTGAAATGCATCAGGATTCCATTTGATATCCCATAATCCAGCTGTATTCTGGAAAAGCTAGTGAATATTTTTGTCTTTGTTCTTAGTTGCCATCAACACACAAACCTGCTTTATTGGGAATAGAATGTGTTGGAATATATCTTTCGGCACATTCAATTATACAATTGTTCTTAAACGCTTGCACCCCTGCTAATCATTTGAGCATTTTCAAAAATTGACATATCAAATAATGTTGCTGTGGCTCGTTGGTCTAGGGGTATGATTCTCGCTTAGGGTGTGAGAGGTCCCGGGTTCATTTCCCGGACGAGCCCTCGGTTCTCTGCTCAATGTTGTGCACAGCCTTGAAAGATTGAGCTGTTATTTCGTGAAATGCTTCAGGATTCCATTTGATATCCCATAATCCAGCTGTATTCTGGAAAAGCTAGTGAATATTTTTGTCTTTGTTCTTAGTTGCCATCAACGCACAAACCTGCTTTATTGGGAATATAATGTGTTGGAATATATCTTTCGGCAGATTCAACAGGGCATGTCATTACTGAAATGCATTAAGGAGTATATATTTTTCACACTTTCACACTATTCAACTTGTGCTCGTGATCTCAAATTGATTCTCTTTGGCATAATTAACTGCCAATTGCGTTAGTGTGAATCAAAGATCCACAAAGTGAGACCTTGTGTAGGTGTTCAACGAATGTTGTCGCTTTTTTGAGGGGATTCGAAGCATGTAACTGAGAAATTGCCATTCAACACTATTGCCTTTGAGACAAGCATTTCAAAAAACTCCGTGAACACAGTTCAAGTACTGGCAGTGGTGGGATTTGAACCCACGCCTCCTAAGAGACTAGAGCCTTAATCCAGCGTCTTAGACCACTCGGCCACACTACCACAAAACACTAACATTCTTAATGGCCTTTCAAAATGATGCTGCAATGCAAAGGGTTGAATGCCCCTGCAAGGATTTGAAACAACGTCTCCTCGAACTGGAGCATTGATCCAGCACCTTGGAAAACTCGGCAGCACTATATCACAGGACATTTGTAACTATTTTTGAATTACAAAGTAGGACTTTAATGCAGTCCAAAGGAAGAATGAATATTGTAATTTGACGGCAATAAATTGGAATTATACAATTGTTCTTAAACGCTTGCACCCCTGCTAATAATTTGAGCATTTTCAAAAATTGACATATCAAATTATGTTGCTGTGGCTCGTTGGTCTAGGGGTATGATTCTCGCTTTGGGTGCGAGAGGTCCCGGGTTCAAATCCCGGACGAGCCCTCGGTTCTTTGCTCAATGTTGTGCACAGCCTTGTAAGATTGTGCTGTCATTTTGTGAAATGCTTCAGGATTCCATTTGATATCCCATAATCCAGCTGTATTCTGGAAAAGCTAGTGAATATTTTTGTCTTTGTTCTTAGTTGCCATCAACACACAAACCTGCTTTATTGGGAATAGAATGTGTTGGAATATATCTTTCGGCACATTCAACAGGGCATGTCATTACTGAAATGCATTAAGGAGTATATATTTTTCACACTTTCACACTATTCAACTTGTGCTCGTGATCTCAAATTGATTCTCTTCGGCATAATTAACTGCCAATTGCGTTAGTGTGAATGAAAGATCCACAAAGTGAGACCTTGTATAGGTTTCAACGAATGTTGTCGCTTTTTTGAGGGGATTCGAAGCATGTAACTGAGAAATTGCCATTCAACAGTATTGCCTTTGAGAAAAGTATTTCTTAATACTCCTTGAACACAGTTCATGTACTGGCAGTGGTGGGATTTGAACCCACGCCTCATAAGACACTGGAGCCTAAATCTAGCGCCTTAGACCGCTCGGCCACACTACCACAAAACACTAACATTCTTAATGGCCTTTCAAAATGATGCTGCAATGCAAAGGGTTGAATGCCCCTGCAAGGATTTGAAACAACGTCTCCTCGAACTGGAGCATTGATCCAGCACCTTGGAAAACTCGGCAGCACTATATCACAGGACATTTGTAACTATTTTTGAATTACAAAGTAGGACTTTAATGCAGTCCAAAGGAAGAATGAATATTGTAATTTGACGGCAATAAATTGGAATTATACAATTGTTCTTAAACGCTTGCACCCCTGCTAATAATTTGAGCATTTTCAAAAATTGACATATCAAAATATGTTGATGTGGGTCGTTGGTCTAGGGGTATGATTCTCGCTTTAGGTGCGAGAGGTCCCGGGTTCAAATCCCGGACGAGCCCTGGGTTCTCTGCTCAATGTTGTGCACAGCCTTGAATGATTGAGCTGTAATTTCGTGAAATGCTTCAGGATTCCATTTGATATCCCATAATCCAGCTGTATTCTGGAAATGCTAGAGAATATATTTGTCTTTGTTCTTAGTTGCCATCAACGTACAAACCTGCTTTATTGGGAATAGAATGTGTTGGAATATATCTTTCGGCAGATTCAACAGGGCATGTCATTACTGAAATGCATTAAGGAGTATATATTTTTCACACTTTCACACTATTCAACTTGTGCTCGTGATCTCAAATTGATTCTCTTTGGCATAATTAACTGCCAATTGCGTTAGTGTGAATGAAAGATCCACAATGTGAGACCTTGTGTAGGTGTTCAACGAATGTTGTCGCTTTTTTGAGGGGATTCGAAGCATGTAACTGAGAAATTGCCATTCAACAGTATTGCCTTTGAGAAATGCATTTCAAAATACTCCTTGAACACAGTTCATGTACTGGCAGTGGTGGGATTTGAACCATAGGCTCCAAAGAGACTGGAGCCTTAATCCAGCGCCTTAGACCTCTCGGCCACACTACCACAATACACTAACATTCTTAATGGCCTTTCAAAATGATGCTGCAATGCAAAGGGTTGAATGCCCCTGCAAGTTTTTGAAACAACGTCTCCTCGAACTGGAGCATTGATCCAGCACCTTGGAAAACACGGCAGCACTATATCACAGGACATTTGTAACTATTTTTGAATTACAAAGTAGGACTTTAATGCAGTCCAAAGGAAGAATGAATATTGTAATTTGACGGCAATAAATTGGAATTATACAATTGTTCTTAAACGCTTGCACCCCTGCTAATATTTGAGCATTTTCAAAAATTGACATATCAAATTATGTTGATGTGGCTCCTTGGTCTAGGGGTATGATTCTCGCTTAGGGTGCGAGAGGTCCTGGGTTCAATTCCCGGACGAGCCCTCGGTTCTTTGCTCAATGTTGTACACTGCCTTGAAAGATTGAGCTGATATTTCGTGAAATGCTTCAGGATTCCATTTGATATCCCATAATACAGCTGTATTCTGGAAAAGCTAGTGAATATTTTTATCTTTGTTCTTAGCTGCCATCAACACACAAACCTGCTTTATTGGGAATAGAATGTGTTGGAATATATCTTTCGGCACATTCAATTATACAATTGTTCTTAAACGCTTGCACCCCTGCTAATCATTTGAGCATTTTCAAAAATTGACATATCAAATTAAGTTGATGTGGCTCGTTGGTCTAGGGGTATGATTCTCGCTTAGGGTGCGAGAGGTCCCGGGTTCAATTCCCGGACGAGCCCTCGGTTCTTTGCTCAATCTTGTGCACTGCCTTGAAAGATTGAGCTGATATTTCGTGAAATGCTTCAGGTTTCCATTTGATATCCCATAATCCAGGTGTTCTCTGGAAAAGCTAGTGAATGTCTTTGTTCTTAGTTGCCATTAACGCACAAACCTGCTTTATTGGGAATAGAATGTATTGGAATATATCTTGAGGCACATACAACAGGGCATGTCATTACTGAAATGCATTAAGGAGTATATATTTTTCACACTTTCACGCTATTCAACTTGTGCTAGTGATCTCAAATTCATTCTCTTTGGCATAATTAACTGCCAATTGCGTTAGTGTGAACGAAAGATCCACAAAGTGAGACCTTGTGTAGGTGTTCAACGAATGTTGTCGCTTTTTTGAGGAAATTCGAAGCATGTAACTGAGAAATTGCCATTCAACAGTATTGCCTTTGAGAAAAGCATTTCAAAATACACCTTGAACACAGTTCATGTACTGGCAGTGGTGGGATTTGAACCCACGCCTCCAAAGAGACTGGAGCCTTAATCCAGCACCTTCGACCGCTCGGCCACACTACCACAAAACGCTAACATTCTTAATGGCCTTTCAAAATGATGCTGCAATGCAAAGGGTTGAATGCCCCTGCAAGGATTTGAAACAACGTCTCCTCGAACTGGAGCATTGATCCACAACCCAGTCGCCAAGAAAAAACGTTGACGGTGTACGTTTCCATGAACACTGGAGACGTACTATTACAACGTAAAAACAGCGTGTTATACCTACAGTATCCACGCGTGCCGCTGTGGAGGCGGGTTTCGGGGTTTGGGTTTCACGGCTTTCGCGGCAAATTGTGGACACGATTGTTTAGGGGGGGGGAGGTAGACTGTTGTTGACCGGGGAGGGGGGGGGGAGACACGTTTGTTGAGGGGGGGACGACGACACGATTGTAGGGGGGGGGGGAGGGAACACGTTAGTTGAAGGGGGACGACGACGACGACACGTTTGTTGAGGGGGGGGAGACACGTTTGTAGGGGGGGGGGGCACGCTCGACAACGAGAGTTGGTTTTTATTGAACGCTCGACAACGAGAGTTGGTTTTTATTGAACGAGACTTCAACACGGAACAGCTGCACGAAACGATGGTCACGTCACTCTCGGTGACGGTGTCGACAACAATGAACACACGAACAATGTTAATAGAACAACACACAACCACATAACATCCCGAACCCATCAACCCCACTTAATACTAACAACAAAACAAGTTACCAAAAGCCCCATTTGTCAACTGACAACCCCAATTCCCAGAATCCCCCGCGGCTCCGGAACACGGCGTAGCTTATATTAATCTTTATTATCCGAATGGGAAATGCAATATTTTAGGACAGATACACCATTAAACGCGTTTCTAATGACATTTCTAGCGAGAAATGTACATTTTCCTTACATAATCTTCAGTCAGTGAATGTGTATGATCTTTATTAATCTTTATTATCTGAATGGGAAATGCAATATTTTAGGACCGATTCACCGTTAAACGTGTTTCTAATAACATTTCTAGCGAGAAATATACTTTTTACTAGCATAATCTTCAGTCAGTGATTGTGTCTGATCTTTAGTTTTATAGTTATTAGGATTTGATCGGATCGCTCGCATGTTTCAACGTCAGGTTGTTATGCTGCTTTCGCTAAACTAGCAGCTCACGTGCTTCCTGCGTTTGTGTTATTAAACTGTTACTTTATGTAACTTTTAATGATATCATCTTGTTAGAAACACGTATATCTGAGAGGCAACCCAGTCGCCAAAAGCATTCGTTGACAGTGTACGTTTCGTGAACACTGGATTACGTCGCATTTCAACATAAAATAGCGTGTTATACACACACACACACACGCACGCGCACACACACACACACACACACACACACACACACACACACACACACACACACACACACACACACACACACACACACACACACACACACACGCACACGCACGCACGCACAGACACACACAGACACACACACACACACACACACACACACACACACACACACACACACACACACAAACACACACACACACACGCGCGCACACGGTGCATTTCGCTGCTAAAACAACAACAAAATATTCCCTCAAATATTATTACTAAAGAACCGTTTTCCAAAGAACGAAATGTAAACCAATGCATTCTGAATGGGAGTGTTTCTCCGATTTTTCCATGCTACACAGAACGAAATGTAAACCCATGCAGATAAAGACTTCATTGTCATAATCATTTAAATATCATTAATCTCCGTGTGTTGGGTGGTATTCTATTTATTTCAACGGGGCTGGTGCCGTCTCCTTTTGACCTTTTGACCCCAGACTTCTGGGGGAATAGCTGAATCAATTCATTAGTCAATCAGAAGCATGTAAATATCTTCCCGGTGGCGTAGGAGAACGAACAAGGTGTCCTTCAACATCTACACTTCCAGGCGATTGCAACGGTGCCACACATGAGCATATTCGAACATGTTTAATGGTAGTAATTAGCTGTCGAAATTGGAGGCCTTCATCAATAATGAGCAGCTATTGATTTGCTTCCCGATAAAAAATTGTGACAAATGACATGTTATTTAGCATCTACACGTTGAGCTGAGTCCAATGACACCAAGCATGACACTCTAGCTAATGGTAACATGTATTTTACATGGTACACCTAGGTCTAGGACATGATCTCGGTGTAGCAAGAGGGCGAGCTTGATCTCATTGGACTCAGCTTAACGTGTAGATGCTAATTAACATGTAATTTGTCAAAAATCTCCATCGGGAAGCAAATCTATAGCTGGTCATTATTGATAAAGGCCTCCAAAATCGACAGCTAATTACTACCCCGAAACATATTAAAATAGGATGGCATGTGTGGCACTGTTGCAATCGTCTCGAAACGTAGATGTCAAAGGACACCTTGTTTGCCCTGTTGCACGACCGGGAAGATATTTTCATACTTCTTTTTGTGATCAATTTTTTATTGTATTTTATATTTCATACAAGAAACAGTTACACATATACACAAGTAAGACAACATAACACATAATACTCAACCATACTCCCCCCCCCCCAAGCCCACCCACCCCCAGGTCTTGCCTCCCACAAAGACAGAATCAATAACTTGAGAAACTCAGCAAATTTGTTCAATAGGCCTAATACTAACATGTGAAATAAATAAAGAAACAAAAAGAAAAGGAAAAGGATGAAAAAGCAGTGAATAAGGCGTAGATACAGTAAGCCATGACTACCCTCCCAACATACTGTTAATAAAGGTGGACCATAAGTTAATATTTCTAGCTTGGGCGCCATGCATGCTGGCCACAGATCTCTCTAATTTAGCCAGATCTATGACTGTGTTCACCCAATGTTGGTAGGACAGGTCATGAGGAGCTTTCCATCTCTGTGCTACAAGCTTTTTAGCAGCAGTAAGGCCTACCAAAAACCAGCGTTGGTGCATCAGAGAAAGATCTAGACCCGTAAAATCACACAGCAATAAGATAGTTGGGGAGCAGTGGATGGTACGCCCAAGTACTATAGACATCCTATTGGATACCATACTCCAAAAGTCGCTCACCCCAGGGCACTCCCAGACCATGTGAACAAAGGTACCTATAGTACCTAGAGAGCATAGCTGGCAGTTAGGAGATGGATTTAATTTCATCAAGAATAATTTATGAGGAGTGCAGTAGAGTCTGTGTATGAAATTGTAGTGAATCATCTGATGATTGGGATTACGCAAAGATAGGTCAAGCTTTGACCAGACTATGGACCAATTGATTGAAGAAGGTGCAATTGAGAGATCATGGCTCCAGCGACTATCCACTTGCAAAGGTTTTTCTGCATGTTTGGACATAAATGTGTATAGAGCAGAGACCAAGCCTTTGGTAGATGAACTACCACATATTTTATGAATTGGATGAGGCACCATGTTTTCACCCCAGGGGACTCCGTATGCCCGTAAGGCGCTGCGGAGTTGTAGGTAGAAGAAAAAGGAGGTGCCGGGTAAGTTGTAATGCGATTTCAAGTCCTGAAAAGATCTGAAATTAAATAAAGGAAGGTGGGGATGGAATTTAAAGTGAGTGCTAGAGTGTGATTCCACAGTTCTCCATACGGCAACAAGATGTGAGATTAAAGAGCCAAATTTGGATTTACACATTTTGAGAGGGATGTTTGAGTAAATAACATCCTGAAGCCTATGTGGTATTACTAGATGTTCCTCTAATGAATGCCAGGCTACCTGAGCCTCTGGATCTAACCAGGTATGAAGAGAACGAAGGGTTGAGGACCAAAAATAAAACTGGAAATTTGGAAGTCCAAGGCCACCTGAGAGTTTGTGCCTCTGCAAAATAGACATTTTAATCCGTGGGCGTTTCCCTTTCCAGACATACCTGGAAACAAATGTATGTAGTTTATCCCAGTGACCAACTGGGGGAGCTAAGGGAAGCATTGAACTACAGAAGTTGACTCGCGGTAGGATGTTCATCTTTACGATAGAAGCTCTTGCTCGAAATGAATTAGGAATGGACGACCAACGCTCCAAATCGGATTCCACCTGCCTGAGAGTCGAGTTATAATTAACCAAGACTGTAGTTTGTAATGAAGGAAAAATCGATAGACCTAGGTATTTAAAATTGTCAACTACTGGAATAATG
Organism: Gadus macrocephalus; assembly: GCF_031168955.1. Lineage (NCBI taxonomy): Eukaryota > Metazoa > Chordata > Actinopteri > Gadiformes > Gadidae > Gadus > Gadus macrocephalus. The sequence continues at coordinate 597,224 of NC_082386.1, forward strand.
TTTGGTAAGGAAGCATGCCTCATAGTGTCGTTTAGAGGAAGGAGAGCCGACTTAGACCAGTTTATTTTGTAGCCAGAGATACTCCCGAATTTATCAAATATAGACAAAATATGTGGTGTAGATTTAATTGCATCACCAAGATAAAGCAAAATATCATCACAATAAAGGGAGATGAAATGATCTGTTCCATGGACAATAACAGGAGTATGGGTTGACTGACGCACCGTCTGGGCCAGAGGTTCCAAAGATAAAATAAATAAAAGTGGAGAAAGAACGCAGCCTTGTCTAGAGCTGCGGCCCACTGGAAACAACGAAGAACAGATATTGCCAGTCATTACCATGGCTGAAGGGGAGGCGTAGAGCGTTTTAATCATGTTGATGAAATGGATACCAAATCCCATATGCTGAAGGACAGCCCATAAATAGTGCCATTCAAGGCGATCAAAAGCTTTTTCTGCGTCCAGAGATAATACAGCACAGGGAGTTTGGACCTCAGCTGAAGCTTCGACAATGTGTAAAAGTCTGCGAACATTATCAGAAGATAAGCGAGATTTTACGAAGCCAGATTGGTCAGGGTGAATGAGCTTATTCATAAGGGGCTCGAGCCTTAGTGCAAGCACTTTAGCAAAAAGTTTAACGTCAGCATTCAAGAGCGATATAGGACGATAATTTGCACATTCATTTGGGTCTTTCCCTTTTTTATGGAGTAAGGTGATTGTAGCGGTGTTAACATCCCTTGAAAAGGAACCACTTGAAATGGCATGATTGATCATGTTCAGCAATAGAGGGCCAAGCTGAGACCAACATTGTAAATATAGTTCTGGAGGAATTCCGTCAAAACCCGCCGATTTGCCTTTATTAAGACTGCGTAAAGCCCTCTCCAATTCGAGTAGGGTAAATGGTTTGTCCAGAGACGTAGCCTCATGGGGCAGCAATTTAGTAAGATTTAAATTCTTGAAAAATAAATCAAATTTAGAAGAGTCATGAGGGACTTCAGAACTATACAAGTTGGAATAAAAGGAGCGGAATGTCTCATTAATTAATTTGGGGTCCGTTACTAGAGCGCCAGCTGGTGTTTTAATGGCGGGTATGTGCGCAAAGTTTTCACTGGCACGAAGGCTTAAGGCAAGTGACCGGCTGGGGCGGGCCCCCTCAAAGTAATGGTGCTGGCGCGTACGATGGATAAGAAATTCAGCGTGCTGTCGGGATAGGGAATTCAGCTCCTCTTTTATTCTATTACGTTGGGTGATTGAGTCAGGAGTTACGTTGTTGTGCATAGTACCTTCTAGTTGCCCGAGATCACCCTCCAGCTCAAGAATCCTGCGTTGACGCGTTTTGTTTAAATTAGAGGAAAACGATATGCAGTTACTTCTAATATAGCCTTTTACAGAATCCCATAGGATACGAGTGTCCTCTACTGAATGCAAGTTAAAAGATATGAATTCTGCTAGGCCAGATTCAAGTTGCACCAAAAAGCTCTCATTGCGCAGCAAAGAGGTATTGAAGCGCCAGCGTGGGGCGCGGTCACGAGATACGGAAAGGCTACTGAAAATTCCTGAGCCCATTTCCTCAATGCAACCGACGCTGATCTCTGATCACTGCCCTCTACTACAGCCGTCCTGTCCACAGAGTGGTCCCAAACCGCATTAAAGTCTGCCCCAATAAATAATCGGTAATCAGACAGGTCATGCATGATATTGGACAAACGTACATAGAAATCAGGATCAAAGCTGTTAGGTGCGTAAATAGATAAAAATGCAATTTTCTTGTTTTCTATGATGGTTTTCATAAAAGTGATTCTACCATCTGAGTCGCCCCCAACACCTAAATTGGTGACCTGAAAGTTACGGCGGACCACAATTACTACGCCTTTTGTTTTATTGAGGGCTGAAGCATTTGTCTTTACAACGTAATGTTTATTTTGTAGCTTATGGACATCTTTCTGAAGCAAGTGGGATTCGCTGACCAAGGCTATGTCCACTCTCTCTCTTCTTAGTACATCCAGAAAACTTGTGCGTTTATGGGGCAAATTAAGGCCACGTGCGTTAAAAGAAATCACGGTTAATTTAGTCATTCAGGTGGTGGTACATAAGATAAGATATGAGCTGTAAATAATAGAAAAAAGAGCAGGCAGAGCAAGACCTGTATCCCCCCCCCCCCCCCCCCCCCCACACACACACACACACACACACACACACACACACACACACACACACACACACACACACACACACAGCCAAACCCACACGCACACACACAATACCCCCACACACACACACACACACACACACACACACACGGAACAAAGCAGCAAGTGAATCCCCCCCCCCACCCCCCACACACACTCCCACAAGACAAGACGAAACAGTACCAATACATGGATATTGCCAGATGCAACCATGTAAGCCTATCATAACCCACCCACCTAACACTAGAAGGCGGGTCCCTATAGGAAAACTCCAAGGGGGAGAAAGAATGAATGAAGATAAATAAATAAACAAATAATGACATTGGACTTTCAGCAGTCAATAGTCAATATACAGAGAGCCGTATAAAGTATACAGGCCTATAGCCTCCAACCAAACAAAAGTCAGGACAAAACAATCAAGCAAACCAACCATCCAAAAAAGGAGGCAAAACAACAACAACAAAAAACAACGTCTGGCATGCAACTCACCTCCACAAGGCTGTGCAATCGACAGTTTTTTTGTTTTTTTTTAGCAATATTTTAAGTACAGACTTGTACAGCAATAAACAATTAGAATATTTTGAAATCCCAAATGGCCAGTCCACGAAGTGAATAAGGGAAAAAATAGAAATAGGCTGGACAGAAAAACCAAAAGATAATGGGGGAGCAGTAGGTAACTTACTCTTATTTCCCCAAAGCGCATGTAATAGCGCTGGCTCTAATCTATTTCAGGTCGGGGAATTTAACTTTCAGAGCGTGGCCGCCTCTAATGCCCCATTTCCACTGCAGGGTGCGGAACGGATCGGATCGCAAAGGTGCGGTAGGGAGGGGGCAGTATAGCCCAGCTCAGTTCCGAGGTCGCGTTTCCACTGCCGACAGTACCCTTGGTGGTAGGCCGGATGTCAATCGCCGCGGCAGCTACGTAAACATCGTAAACAACGTCTTCCTCCGCAAGAATGCAGACGAACGTCTCCACCTCCTTGTTCGCCCAAGCAAGCTTTTTACGCGACATGTTAATGGTAAAGAATAATACCTTGAGGCTACTGTTTGTTTGTTTTTATCCCCGCGTCACCCGGAAGTGACGATTCTGTCGACCAATCAACGGAGGGGGGGTGTAGCTAGAATTCCAGGGTACCCTTTCAGGCGTCTGGTCTCGTTTTGGGTACCGCAACGGAGGAGTCCCTAGAATGGGGTCGGAACGGGTACGACAAAGTCCGGGTCACGCCCACTTTTGGCGGTGGAAACGCGATCCGACCCGCACCTTTGCGATCCGATCCGTTCCGCACCCTGCAGTGGAAATGCGCCATAAGCACCCGAACTTCAACTGTTCATTGCCAATCCAGACAAGGAGGGTGCCTGGGTCCCGGACTCTGGTCTTTACATTTTTGCCATGGAGCTGCTCGCGCAGCGGCCAGTATTGGTCCCGAAGTTTCCTCCGACGCACCGACATATCCTCAGTAATCCGTAGCTTCACGCCGGGAAGGGCCTTGAGCTCAAACAGTGTGGATTTCACTGCCTCCATAATGGAGATCTTCTTTTGTAGATGGTGAAGCAGCTTGAATATCACCGTGCGGGGTCTGGATTGCTCTACCAATGGACCAAGCCTATGGGCAAATTCGATGTCATGCTCTTTCAGTGGAATGGATAGGAGAGCGGAGAGGGTCTTAGCCAGGTAGGCCTCCATGTTGTAGCCTGCCTCGCTCTTCTCTGGCAGGTGCAGCAAACTGAGATTCCTTCGCCTGGATTGATTTTCAAGGTTGTCAATTGCGTTCAACGCTTCTTCAAGTTTATGATCCAGGGCTTTAATGACCAACTCTTGAGCGGCCACCTTGTTGGTTTGCAAAAGCAAGTTGGCCTCGGTTGAATCCAGCCGCGCATCAATAGCATTCACTGAAGTGTTTAGTTTGTCCATTTTCTTGGAAAGAGCGTCTAGTTTATCCATTTTACTGGTAAGATTGGCGTTCGATGCCACCAGCGTGTCCAGCGTTGCCTGAATTTTCTCCATCACTGGTGTGGCTCGGGTCTTAGGAGACATACACAGGAGTTTGGATTTGTTTGTTTGTTTGCTTGTCTGTTTGGGTTAACTCACGCAGTTTGTTTGTTTGTTTGTTTGCTTGGGTTAACTCACGCAAGCCTGCCTAGAAGTCCCAAACGGCAGATAGCGTAATAAATCAACATCGACATATAAAGAGAACGTATTTGTAGTTAGCAACGAGTTGATTAGGGGTATAAAATCATGCTTTCTCCCCAAGAGAGTCGGACCCACACGTCTCACTCACTGCCGTCCGCCATTCACTGCCGTCCGCCATTTTCATACTTCTAATGGATTGATTCATATTTTAAGGTTCTCGGAGTGAGACTTTAAGCGGCTGCAGCAGAAGTGTTGAGACGAAAGATGATATCAAGACATTAATAGAATATTCCCATTCACATTATGATTCTTCGTCATAACATCCGACCAAACATCCTTTACATTCACCGAGCGAAGATTATGAAAGTCCAGGCCCCCCCTTCCTGCACTCGGGGTCCGACCGGGCCAAGTTTCGGTGCGGGGGTCCCAGTTAGGCCCTAGAATATGGTATTCAAATTTCAGGGTGGTAGGACCTTCCTATCTCAAAAACTGTTTTTCCACCACATTCTGAACCATTAGGTCTCGCAGGCAACACTTCTGAAGGGGCTTTGTCCAAATGACAGTCCATTTGGGAAAACTTTTTTTCTCTATGGGCTAGAACTACAAATCTTGGATATGTCGTTCTCGGGGCCCCGGGAAATGTGTGTAAACATTTTAGCATCCCTAGCTATCTCGAAAAGGCCGGAAAAGGGGCGTGACCTCCAACAGTACAGTCAATGTATATAAGACAGAGGTTAGTTTCTAGGCCCAATTTTTTGCGGGATGGAGGTGTACATTTGTGGCTTAATGTGTGTAGACACAGCTGGCCTGTGGCCACGTCTTTGAAGTCTGGGGTCAAAAGGTCAAAAGGAGCCGGCACCACGCCGCTTATGAGATAACAAAAAGTGAATCTGTATTTCTCTCCTAACATTTTGTCATTATTGAAGAGAGGCCTGATTCTCAGATATGCATGTTGGACTGTTAGGGTATAGGTCTGGGAAGAACTTCAGGCCAAAATCTTGCAAGCGAGCCGCTGGGTGCAGGTGCAACGAGATGGAGCACTTGCTGAGTCATTTCCTGTAGGGCTGGAGCCACAGGTTGAAGCGTATGCGTCCTTTGAAACCCCCTTTGATATATAAGAGACCCCAAGGTACAGTTTACTTAAATGTTCTCGCCTCAGTCACCTATTGTATCACTTCCTTTAGGGCTTCGGCCTCCTAATTGATCATTGTAGTATAATTGAATGCCCTCTTTCATATTATATGATACTTCCACCACTGGGACGTGGCAACAACTCTCCAAATCCATATGGGGAGGGGGGGGGATGCTTTTGGACAGTAGGGGTGTACACTAGACATAAATAGGAAGCAAACTCAGGAGAAGGAATGACCTCTCACAAATATTTATTGAATAAATTGTTTCAAATAACCCTGCCTCGTTAAATCAATGAACTTGGTGTTTTGCTTTCAAAAATAGGTTATAGAAGAAGTCTAAACTGCAGAATATATAAACCTCGGAATATCTGTCTATTTTTTAACTGTCAGACCCCAGTTTACGACAAAAACAACACAATTTACGGCAGCTCCTTTGCCGCGTGGTTTTTCGAGCCATGTAAGGATTAGAGGGGGCGGTCGATAGCAACCACCATAGCAGCATGACGGTCAAGTGACTGGATGCAGCCCCGTTGAAAAAAATAGAATACCACCCAACACACGGAGATTAATGATATTTAAATTATTATGACCATGAAGTCTTTATTTGCATGGGTTTACATTTCGTTCTGTGTAGCATGGAAAAATCGGAGAAACACTCCCATTCAGAATGCATTGGTTTACATTTCGTTCTTTGGAAAACGGTTCTTTAGTAATAATATTTGAGGGAATATTTTGTTGTTGTTGTTTTAGCAGCGAAATGCACCGTGTGCGTGTGTGTGTGTGTGTGTGTGTGTGTGTGTGTGTGTGTGTGTGTGTGTGTGTGTGTGTGTGTGTGTCTGTGTGTGTCTGTGCGTGCGTGTGTGTGTGTGTATAACACGCTATTTTATGTTGAAATGCGACGTAATCCAGTGTTCACGAAACGTACACTGTCAACGAATGCTTTTGGCGACTGGGTTGCCTCTCAGATATACGTGTTTCTAACAAGATGATATCATTAAAAGTTACATAAAGTAACAGTTTAATAACACAAACGCAGGAAGCACGTGAGCTGCTAGTTTAGCGAAAGCAGCCTAACAACCTGACGTTGAAACATGCGAGCGATCCGATCAAATCCTAATAACTATAAAACTAAAGATCAGACACAATCACTGACTGAAGATTATGCAAGTAAAAAGTATATTTCTCGCTAGAAACACGTTTAACGGTGAATCGGTCCTAAAATATTGCATTTCCCATTCAGATAATAAAGATTAATAAAGATCATACACATTCACTGACTGAAGATTATGTAAGGAAAATGTAAATTTCTCGCTAGAAATGTCATTAGAAACGCGTTTAATGGTGTATCTGTCCTAAAATATTGCATTTCCCATTCAGATAATAAAGATTAATATAGGCTACGCCGTGTTCCGGAGCCGCGGGGGATTCTGGGAATTGGGGTTGTCAGTTGACAAATGGGGCTTTTGTTAACTTGTTTTGTTGTTAGGATTAAGTAGGGTTAATGGGTTCGGGATGTTATGTGGTTGTGTGTTGTTCTATTAACATTGTTTGTGTGTTCATTGTTGTCGACACCGTCACCGAGAGTGACGTGACCATCGTTTCGTGCAGCTGTTCCGTGTTGAAGTCTCGTTCAATAAAAAACAACTCTCGTTGTCGAGCGTGCCCCCCCCCTACAAACGTGTCTCCCCGAGTGGTGCCGAGATGATGCCTCATGAAACGTCAAAGCCTCGCAGCCAGATGAACCATCAAAGTGGTTCACCTCGAAGCTTCAAATGAGTACGCTAGGGACACCTAGTGGTGAATGAAATTATGATGAAAGAAAGAGTTTCCTGTGATGATGGGATGTTTGCTTCGTACAACATCAAAACGTTTAAGAATTAAAGTCATTTCAGTGATACGTGTGAGTTCATAAATATCTCCCGAGCTCATGGTAGAGAAAAAATCATTTGACAAAGATTTTAAGTCATCCCGGGCAAAATAGATTGTCTTATAACTACAGTAGCCTGCTAATAATTGTAATAATAGAACTGCATGATGACTGAAAATGAGTGTGATTAATTACATAGCCATAAAAGTGATCTTGGAACTGGGTAGGGTCTTCTTTTTGTAAAAATGTGCCAATTGTGAACCCATATCGCGGAACAGCCCGAGATGAAGCCTCGAACGTCACACGCTACGTCATTTCGCCTATGTGAATCCTACTCGATACGGAGCTTCGCTGGGGGAGGAGCCGAGGTACTCGACACACGCCCCGATGCCTCGACGCAAACCATAACATCACTAGTCTCCCCCCCCCCCCCTCAACAAACGTGTCCCCCCCCCCTTCAACTAACGTGTTCCCCCCCCCCCCCCACAATCGTGTGTCCCCCCCCCCCCCCCCTCAACAAACGTGTCCCCCCCCCCCCCCTGGTCAACAACAGTCCACCTCCCCCCCCCCCTAAACAATCGTGTCCACGATTTGCCGCGAAAGCCGTGAAACCCAAACCCCGAAACCCGCCTCCACAGCGGCACGCGTGGATACTGTAGGTATAACACGCTATTTTTTACGTTGAAATGCTACGTATCCAGTGTTCATGGAAACGTACACCCTCAACGTTTTTTCTTGGCGACTGGGTTGTATATATATATATATATATATATATATATATATATAGCATATGTCTTTGACAATGTATGGTAACTTGACCATTCTTCCCCTTGTCTTCAGATGTCTACTAAGAAGCATCGATCCATGGGGTCTGAGGAGTGGGTGAGCCGCCTGAAGGCATTTGCCTCTTCTGGCACTTGGCCCTCCAGTGCAGGGAACAGGCCATCTCCGAAACAGGCCAAGTGGCACAACCTCTACCAGAAGGTAAGCTTTGCCCCAACAGTAAACCAAAACTCCAAAGTGAACCGATTGTGTCTAAGTAAATCATTCATTTAAATTAATTACAGATTGAGAAGTGTCCCATGATGCTGCGTGGGCAGACCTTAATCTTAGGGATAGCCCAGACATGTACCTGTGGCTTTCACTCCCAGCAGGTAATATTGAGAGCCTGGTGAAATAAATGCATTTTGTAGGCTTACAATTTGTGATGTGGACAAAATCCCATATTGATTAGTATTAATGCTTGTTTAATGGTTTTATTGTTTCTGTCTGTCAGTCTGTGAGAAGCCCTGCAGCTACCTCTGCCTCCACCTCTGCTGCGCCTGCACGGAGCCCTGGGAGGCCTGCATTGACGCTGGCGATGGTGAATATTTCCATCACATTAAATACCATGTCATTCACCTGGTTAGCCATGATCAACTCATCTCAGATCTGTGTGTTTACATAACTTTCATGCGTATCACTGGTGTGTGTATAATGTCATTTTTAACACCATTTTATTAAGACTATTCTTGGTTGATTTTTCAGTTTGAGAAAGCGCGGTTCGGTGGGACTTTGTCTGCTGCAGCCAAGCCGAATGTCAATCTGACCAGGAGGCCTGTTGAGGTAATTGATGTACCTATAGCTGTGCCTGATGCCTTAGAACACAGCCATACAGCCAACACTATCCTTGTTTTGTAATTGTACTTCATCGGCTCCGTTTCCCCCTCTTCCCAGCGTCCCTCCAGCCCTGCCACTGTCCCGGATGGGAGAAGCACTCCATCCGCTACCCCACCTCGAGTGACGCCCCCTTCCAGTCCGAGATTCTACAGGCCTGTCTCCCCTTTCTCTCTGCCTCCATCCAGCCCCGTCATGTCGGCGGTGAGGACCAGCTCTTCTCCTCTGGTTCGTGCAACTGTAATAACCTCTATACAGGTCTTACATACTGTAGCGTGTAGCGGATAGATGATTTATGATCTTTTTCATTTTCTTTATGTAGGTTATATCAGATACGAGTCCTGCTCCTCCAGGTCTCCTCCCTGCTCCTCCAGGTCTCCTCCCTGCTCCTCCAGGTCCCCTCCCTGCTCCTCCTGGTCCCCTCCCTGCTCCTCCAGGTCCCCTCCCTGCTCCTCCTCTTGCTGCTCAGTTCTGGCTGCCGGTGGAAATGAGGAAGACCATTCCCCAGCAGGACCAGCGCTGGATTGCATCCACGCTGTGGAGGAACCAGCGGCTGCGCCCGGACGTCCAGCTCTGGTATGAGCCACCGGTTCCTGCCCTCATATACAATCAGGTCCCGTCACCAGACCGCTTTTTTATGCACCGGCTCCTGGTGTGGATGCCCTACCACCTGTGGAAGGTGAGGCTGTCCTGCCCCCAGTGCAAGGGGCAGCTCACCGGGGCCGGCATCCACAAGAGGGCACAGAAGGTCCTGGACGTGGACAGGTACTACCTGATGGTGACGGAGACCCTCAGGTGCAACTCCTCCAGTTGCGTATCAAATTACCTGTCCACGAGCCAGACCGTCCTGGACCAGCTGAGCTTGGCTCTCCGCGGGGAGTTCCGCCTCATCCTGACCCGCAAGTGAGTTCAGATCATGAAAGTAAATATCTTTTTTCAGTAATCAGTAATCCAGCAAATAGCAATATTTGATCACACTAAACCCCATCAATATTAGATCAAAAATATTTATAACATTTTGCCCATAGAAAACTCTTTGTCCAGCCAAACTAAATAATTTGATACAATTATACCTGTCCACAAAGGTATGCGTGTGACATCCGTGTCATCCGGATGCTACGGGAGAGGACCCTCGGCAACAGCTCCACACGCCTGGCCAAACAGCTGCGGGAGAACCACGGCGAGGAGTGGCTGCAGCTGTTGGCCCGCTACATGAGCTGGCCAATGACTTTGCCCGCAGGCCCGGTCTCTTCCCTGTGGTCTGTCAGAGGCCCCCCGAGCCTATCGCTGTCCTGACCAACAGGTGGCTCCTGACGGTGTACGGGAAGGACTTGATGAGCCGTATGGGTCACATCAAGGCCAGCATTACCTCCACCTTTGGCTCCATTTTAAAAATGGATTCCACAAAGAAGGTAAAAAGGACATCAACAACAATGCTTCAACAATATATGAAATGGGTTTTCTCATAACACCATATCCCAGCTTGGGAGACATTTTGTCAGGGTGTGTGTGTTTCCCTGGTTTTCCCTCCTGTGTTGATTACTGTTCCCTCCCCTAATGTGTCTCAGCTGTTGCTCGTTGTGTTTGTTATTTAAGCCCTTGTCTTTCCTTTGTTCCTTGTGCTGTCATTGTGGTTTATCGTGGTTTGCTGTGGTTAGTGTTGGTGGTTAGTCTTGCGTGTTCCGTGTTCCCTGTCGTCTTCCGAGTTCCCTGTAGTCTCCCGAGTTCCGAGTTGTCTCCCGAGTTCCCTGATTCCTGTGCCTTAGCCTTTAGGCTTGAATAAAGTGCCGTTTCCTGAAACCGTCTGCGTTTGGGTCCTACCTGCCTGCATGCACCCGCAGTTCCCTAACAGAATGACAGCACCACTATGGGACCCAGCGGACGCTCAATTTGACCGTAAGTTGGAGGATTTAGTAGCCAAAACAAGGAAGACAATGGAGCGCTGTAAGGGTTGGGGGTGCCACCCGGTTCCTCCTGGTACTCTAGCTTCCGCATTGACTCCGGTCCCCGAGCCCTGTCCGGTTCCTCACCCCACTCCTAGCCTTCCAGAGGGGGACCGGCCTCTTCGCCTGCTTGAGGTGGTCCGCCCTCCGCTCCTGCCTGAGGGGGCCCGCCCCCTGCTCCTTCCAGAGGGGGACCGGCCTCTGCTCCTGCCGGAGGGGGTCCGCCCTCCAGACCGTCCAGGGGAGGCACGCTCCCCGCTCCTGCCTGTGGGGGCCCTCCTCCACTCCTTCCCGAGGGGGGTTCCCCTTCAAGGCCTTCCACCGGAGGGGACCCGCCCTCTACCTGGCCTTCCACCAGAGGGGACCCGCCCTCTGCCTGGCCTTCCACCAGAGGGGACCCGCCCTCTACCCTGTCCGCCGGAGGGGGTCCGCCCTCCAGACCGTCCAGGGGAGGCACGCTCCCCGCTCCTGCCTGTGGGGGCCCTCCTCCACTCCTTCCCGAGGGGGGTTCCCCTTCAAGGCCTTCCACCGGAGGGGACCCGCCCTCTACCTGGCCTTCCACCAGAAGGGACCCGCCTTCTGCCTGGCCTTCCACCAGAGGGGACCCGCCCTCTACCCTGTCCACCGGAGGGGACCCGCCCCCTACCTGGCCTGCCACCAGAGGGGACCCGCCCTCTGCCTGGCCCTCCTCCTGAGGGGACCCGCCCTCTGCCCGGCCCTCCTCCTGAGGGGACCCGCCCTCTGCCTGGCCCGCCTCCTGAGGGGACCCGCCCTCTACCTGGCCCGCCTCCTGAGGGGACCCGCCCTCTACCTGGCCTGCCTCCTGAGGGGACCCGCCCTCTACCTGGCCTGCCTCCTGAGGGGACCCGCCCTCTACCTGGCCTGCCTCCTGAGGGGACCCGCCCTCTACCTGGCCTGCCTCCTGAGGGGACCCGCCCTCTACCTGGCCTGCCTCCTGAGGGGACCCGCCCTCTACCTGGCCTGCCTCCTGAGGGGACCCGCCCTCTACCTGGCCTGCCTCTTGAGGGGACCCGCCCTCTACCTCGCCTTCGCCGGCCTCCTGAAGGGTTCCGCCTTCACCGCTGCCGGCCTTCTGAGGGGGTTCTGCGCCACTGCAGGTCTCCTGAGGGACTGAGCCCTCATCGTCCTTGCCGCCGGCCTCCGGAAGGGTTCCGCCTCCACTCTGCCTCTGCTTGCCCCCCAGGCCGTCCGCCTGAGGCTCCCTGCCATGCCCTGGGGCAGTTTTCTGGCCGCCCGCTTGACGTCCCTCGGCTCTGCCCCAGTCCATTTTTTTTTTTTTGATTCCCCCCTCCTGGCGCCCCTCCACCCACCCGTTTTGGGTTTGACTTTCTTTGTTTTTTTTGCTTGTCGTGGGTCGCCTGGGAGTCGACCCTTAAGGGGGGGGTACTGTCAGGGTGTGTGTGTTTCCCTGGTTTTCCCTCCTGTGTTGATTACTGTTCCCTCCCCTAATGTGTCTCAGCTGTTGCTCGTTGTGTTTGTTATTTAAGCCCTCGTCTTTCCTTTGTTCCTTGTGCTGTCATTGTGGTTTATCGTGGTTTGCTGTGGTTAGTGTTGGTGGTTAGTCTTGCGTGTTCCGTGTTCCCTGTCGTCTTCCGAGTTCCCTGTAGTCTCCCGAGTTCCGAGTTGTCTCCCGAGTTCCCTGATTCCTGTGCCTTAGCCTTTAGGCTTGAATAAAGTGCCGTTTCCTGAAACCGTCTGCGTTTGGGTCCTACCTGCCTGCATGCACCCGCAGTTCCCTAACACATTTAAGTTATAGTCACAAATGTGTCAATGTTTATTTGATGTGCATTTTTGCGTGTGTAAATGCCTCTTTTATATGTTTATTCCTAGATATATATTTTGCTTCTGTTTTGTTCTTATTCTAATTTCTATTACTGTTTTGAAAGCACTCTGAATTAGTTTATTCTGATTAATTCCAGATGACCAAAAAGCTGTCTGGAGCCGCCAAGGGGACGGTGCTCTGGGTGTCCTCCGTCAGCAACGAAAAGGGGCAGGTCCTGATCAGCGTCCTGACAGCCCAGGAGGGACCTGGACTGGACTGGATGGTGTCAGGCCTCATCAGGCGCTACAGCGAGGCGGGCGTGGCTCCCCCTATACTCCTCTACGTGGACTGTGGCTGCTGCAAGGAGACGGGAGGGGAGAGCAAGCTGAAGGCCAGGTTTGGCGGCTGGCCAGACCTCGTCATCCGGCTGGACGTCTGGCACTTCCTTCGGCTGCTTGCGGCCGGATGCACGACCGACGCCCACGCCCTGTACCCCATCTTCATGGCCACGCTCTCCGTCTGCCTGTTTGAGTGGGACCCTGAAGATGTGGCCCTTCTGCGCCACGCCAAGAGGGAGGAGCTCCGGAGGGAGGGTGCGCCCGGCATCTCCGAGGCTCTGGTGGACGGCCGATTAACCAAGGCCCAGTTGGCGCTGTACTGCAGGCGGAGGACCCGTGGAGAGGAGGCCACCATCCGCCAGGTGGAGGCCCTGCTGCAGGAGCTGATAGGGGACAAAGGCAGGGACCTGATAGGTGTTCCCCTCCTGGACCGGGTGAGGATGGAGCACATCTGGCGGGTTCAGAAGAGGCACGTCAAGTGCATCCAGGACCTGCCAGGTGTGCCTCTGTACACAAAGACCGGCACCACCACCACCAAGGACGGCGTCGTCCTCACCAAATACAGGTGTGCGCGAGGTTCAACGTCCCTGGAGTCCTTCCACTGCCACCTGAACCGCTTTATTCCAGGTGAGTTTTAATGGCATCACCAGCGTCTAGCACACTGACGACCATTTACTTTTATTGTTAATACATGTTTTACAATACAATATTCTCTACTTCCAGTTCTACTTGCTGGACGGGCTGAACCGGTGGAACCAGGACCGGGCTGCTGCTGCTGTGGCTGAGAAGATGTCCGCTCTCCTCGGCTACTCGGGGGATCTGGTACATTGTGTAAACACATTTGGCACCAATGTGTTTGGACAGATGTTTGTCCCCTCTTTCCGCCTCCCCAGCAAGTACACTGGTAAGTTGCACTGAATACTGAATGCTTCACACTGGGACATGAAATGACGACCAGGCTTGCATACGTTTATAATGAAATGTTGTTAATTATGCAAAACAGATTAGATTCACATATTTGCATATTCTGTCGTCCAATCTGTCATCATAAACTTAACAAGTCACAACAAGAAGGTGCTATAATCAAATAATGAATGGGGGCTGCTCACTTTCTATCTATATTCAGACGAACATTAATATGGGTTCCACACATGTTGATGTACTTATTCTGCTAATCCCAATATTGTTTTCATTCCCAGGAGAGTTGATAGGCATTGACTACCTGTACATGCAGACGGGGAAGTGCATGCAGGACATGGATCCTGAGGGGGAGGAGACGGAACAGCTGCTGGAGGACCTGGGCGACGAGGCAGAGGATGAGGGCTTCACAGACGACACCGAGGCTAGTCTGGAGGTCTTCTCTGCCCTCATTTCATTACCACCTGCTCAGCCCTCCACCAGTGGTTCCTGGTCCGCTGCTCCACCTCCTCCTTCTCCTCCACCACCACCACCTGCTCAGCCCTCCACCAGTGGTTCCTGGTCCGCTGCTCCACCTCCTCCTTCTCCTCCACCACCACCACCACCTGCTCAGCCCTCCACCAGTGGTTCCTGGTCCGCTGCTCCACCTCCTCCTTCTCCTCCACCACCACCACCACCTGCTCAGCCCTCCACCAGTGGTTCCTGGTCCGCTGCTCCACCTCCTCCTCCACCACCACCACCTGCTCAGCCCTCCACCAGTGGTTCCTGGTCCGCTGCTCCACCTCCTCCTTCTCCTCCACCACCACCACCACCTGCTCAGCCCTCCACCAGTGGTTCCTGGTCCGCTGCTCCACCTCCTCCTTCTCCTCCACCACCACCACCACCTGCTCAGCCCTCCACCAGTGGTTCCTGGTCCGCTGCTCCACCTCCTCCTTCTCCACCACCACCACCTGCTCAGCCCTCCACCAATGGTTCCTGGTCCGCTGCTCCACCTCCTCCTTCTCCTCCTTCTCCACCACCACCTGCTCAGCCCTCCACCAGTGGTTCCTGGTCCGCTGCTCCACCTCCTCCTTCTCCTCCTTCTCCACCACCACCTGCTCAGCCCTCCACCAGTGGTTCCTGGTCCGCTGCTCCACCTCCTCCTTCTCCACCACCACCTCCACCTGCGTCAGCTGCTGTCACCGCTCCGGGTGCCACCCCACAGGTTCCTGTTGAGCAGTTGGTAAGTACCTTTGAGAAATAGTGAAACATAACATTTAGATTTCTTTCCTATTTGTCCAGCATCGATGTTAAAATGGTTTTATTTTTCAGGCAGTGGATGAAAACAACATCCCGGGCCTGGACAGGGTGGACCACCTAGCCGAGTATCTGGTGGGGCTGAGGAGCCAGACCAGCCTGGCCCTCAGCAACCGGGATGTCGGCATCATCGTAGGCCTGTGGGAGGACCTGCTGCCCTACGACCAGCAGAAGGCGGTGTATCATGCACGGCACCAGGACAGGCTGCTGACGGGGCGCTTCAGGTCGCCTAAGAAGAAGGGAGAGTTCACGTCGGGTGTGGACAGTTTGCGGAGATGCACCATAACAGCGAGTGCATCTCCTGCACAGTGGCCTTCATGCTGCCGCCTGGTTGATGCCATCTGTGTCAGGCTCTGCACCCTCCACCCTTCCCCTACCAAGAAGGGGAAGGGGTACCTCTCAAGGTGGAGTCTGATCCTGAGAGACTACCGCAGGATCAGGCAGCTCATCCTGGCCAACGGGGCCGTGATGTCCACCACCAGCCTGCAGCTGGTTGAGGTGAACCAGACCACCCTCATCCAGTTGCACAACAGGAGGGTGGCCAGGCAGGGTGTCTCCGTGTTGTGCCAGGGTGTGGACCTGCCTGCCCCCATGCCTGTTGCCACCGTGGTCTTACCTCCGGGTATGGACCGCCCCGCTGTGGCTCCTCAAACCCCGGGCCTGGTGAAATATTCCTACCACCCCCCGGAGAGCACAGCGGGGCGGGCCAAAATGAACCGGAGGGCCACAGCCACTGCCACCGCAGCCGTAGCACCATCACCAGCACCGGCACCAGCACCAGCAACGGCACCAGCAACGGCTGTGAGGCCCAGGATGAAGACAGCCCAGAGGCGGCTGTTTCCCTGTCCTCCCACCCCTGCCCCTGTCAATCAGCAGCACCCCTGCTCCATTTGTTTTTGCCCTCCCCCGGGCCCCTGCTCCATTTGTTTTTGCCCTCCCCCGGGCCCCTGCTCCATTTGTTTTTGCCCTCCCCCGGGCCCCTACTCCCTCCGGCACTCCTGCCCTCACCCAATCCCTCCCTAGCACATCATTCCTCCCGGTCAACCCCCTGTTGCGCTACCCTCACGCCCAGCCCCCCATTATGTTTGCTGTCCCCTCAGCAGTGCCTCCCCAAGCCCCACAACGGAAGAGACCGTACAACAGGACTGGGGAGGCAAATAAATGCAGGAGGTGTGGGGAGCCCCGGAGTGCAGCGACTGGCCACAGCCAGTACAAGGGGACAATCTACTGCCCCTCCTCCGAGTCCCTGACCAAGGAGCAGTGGTTGGCGGAAAGGAGGAAATAAGATCACCAGTGTATACTATCTATGTCATATGTTAAAATAAACATGTTTATATATTAACAAATGTTTTAAGAATTATTTGCTGGTCATCTTATTCTAATCATTAGCCAGATCCACTCCACAAGAGGATGCACCATACTACTATTGCAATATAATATGCACACAAAATGATTTATAGTTGAAATACTTGTAGGTTGAAGATGGAGGCTAAATTGAGCCCACAGGTCACAATACAAATAATAACTAAACAAGTAGCTTGCTAAAGAGTGCACAGGTGTGCTGTGAATAGCTGTATGGCTACAACAATAGTGGAATAGAAAGTAACATAGTAATTAGAATATTCCCATTAAAATAAGTGCATATGTGTGTCAATGGAGGGCAAGGGTAATTATATTTGCGCAAGAGATCTTGAGTACATCCATGAATGAACCAAAACAAATTTGTCACCGGTGGGACTTGAACCGCCGACCTTCTGTTCCAAGGCTGAAGAATTGCAAACAAAACTCCACATTTTCAGTTTATTTTTTGTAATTTATGTCCTAAATTTCTCTCATTCCCTTCCCTTTCCCTTTTCCCTTTGAGTTTCACAATGAACAATAGAGGTAGGAACAAGGAATTTAATGGGGTGATATCATTCTATTTCACTTTTTCCTTTGCTTTAGACTTTTATATGACGTTTGTAGACATGTTAAAAGTCTGCTAAGCGAGAAGTATCTAAGTCCGAGCCATCGGGAGTATTCGTTCTCACGAGTACGAATACTCAGTGGAAGGAGCTGAAGTACAAAAGCCACGAAAAAAAATAGCTTTTCTTTTATTCTAAAAGAAAAGCTCATTTCCCCAACAAGATTGAATGCGCCATATTCATACCTAGCTATGGTCAGCCATTTGACTTTCACAATGAGAAAAATGGGTTTGGAATGAGAATTTAAAGCAAGCGTCCTTTCTTATTGGACGTAATTTAATGAAGGTCTGTATTTTTACTGGTGGGCTAGTGGAGCAATGGATAACGCGTCTGGCTACGGATCAGAAGATTCCAGGTTTGACTCCTGGCTAGCACGAAAGATTTTAAAATGCCTAAAAACTTATGCTGGGTTATTATTCCAAAGAATAACATGCACCACACCAAATTACTCTAAGGGTAGGCATTTGAGTTTCACAATGAACAATACAGGTAGGAACAAGGAATTTAATGGGGTGATATCATTCTATTTCATTTTTTCCTTTGCTTTAGACTTTCATATAACGTTTTAGACGTGTTAGAAGTCTGCTAAGCGAGAAGTATCTAAGTCCGAGCCATCGGGAGTATTCTGTCCCACCGAGTACGAATACTCAGTGGAAGGAGCTGAAGTGCAGAAGCCACAAAAGCCACGAAAGAAATTAGCTTTTCTTTTATTCTAAAAGAAAAGCTCATTTCCCCAACAAGATTGAATGCGCCATATTCACACCTAACTATGGTCAGCCATTTGACATTCACAATGAGAAAAATGGGCTTGGAATGAGAATTTAAAAGCAAGCGTCCTTTCTTATTGGACAAATTTTAATGAATGACTTAGCAGACTTCTAACACATCTACAAACGTCATATAAAAGTATAAAGCTAAGGAAAAAGTGAAATAGAATGATATCACCCCATTCATTAAAGTCTGCAATGGATAACGCGTCTGACTACGGATCAGAAGATTCCAGGTTCGACTCCTGGCTAGCTAGATGGATTTTAAAATGCCTAAAAACTTTTGCTGGGTTATTATTCCAATCAATAACATGCACCACACCAAATTACTCTAAGGGTAGGCATTTCAGTTTCACAATGAACAATAGAGGTAGGAACAAGGAATTTAATGGGGTGATATCATTCTATTTCATTTTTTCCTTTGCTTTAGACTTTCATATAACGTTTTAGACGTGTTAGAAGTCTGCTAAGCGAGAAGTATCTAAGTCCGAGCCATCGGGAGTATTCTGTCCCACCGAGTAAAAATACTCAGTGGAAGGAACTGAAGTGCAGAAGCCACAAAAGCAACGAAATAAATTAGCTTTTCTTTTATTCTAAAAGAAAAGCTCATTTCCCCAACAAGATTGAATGCGCCATATTCACACCTAGCTAAGGTCAGCCATTTGACATTCACAATGAGAAAAATGGGCTTGGAATGAGAATTTAAAAGCAAGTGTTGGGAAAAATAACCTGATGAGCACATCACATGGCAGGCACATTAATATATAGTCGACTCTTGCTCTAAACCCAACGAACACATAACACAAACATGATAATATATAGTCAGGTCAAGGCCGGAGCTGAAGGCCCCATCTCCCAGGCAGGCAGATGGTGGACACTCAGACAATGCACCAGTATCATCTCCAGAACGGGAGAGCCACATTAATTTATCACACAGGAGACATTTTGAGAGCTCTTCCCCGTTAGGAGGAACCAAGAGATACCTCTGCCCACACCAGGGGCCTGAGAGCCACATTAAATTATCACACACGAGACACTTCGGGGGGCACTCCCCCGCTTTAATTTATCACACCGGAGACACGAGGAACTCTCCCCGTTAGGAGAAGACCCAGGGCCTGGGAGCCAAGGGGCAGCAAAAACACACAGAACCGCACACACCTCAAACGCACACACCTCATCGAGAGGAGGATACAGCATAAGACTGCATCACACAGGGACTCTTCATCTTCTTCTGAAGCAGACCTTCCACGGAGGCGAAGCTCCGGACGAACCATCAGCGCTGATTAGGGACTTAGACATATTCGATTTCTCACGCTTTATGACTCTGTATAACCGTTGCCACTTTACTTAATAAATCCAAGGTCCTCGTGCCGATAGACTTTATTACCTCTCCGTCTCATTTTATCTGGTCCAGTAGCTAGACAGACCGTTTTTCCCCTCACAAGCGTCCTTTCTTATTGGAGGAATTTTAATGAATGACTTAGCAGACTTCTAACATATCTACAAACGTCATATAAAAGTCTAAAGCTAAGGAAATAGTGAAATAGAATGATATCACCCCATTCATTAAAGTCTGCAATGGATAACGCGTCTGACTAGGGATCAGTAGATTCCAGGTTCGACTCGTGGCTAGCACGAAGGATTTTAAAATGCCTAAAAACTTTTGCTGGGTTATTATTCCAATGAATAACATGCACCACACCAAATTACTCTAAGGGCAGGCATTTCAGTTTCACAATGAACAATAGAACAAGGAATTTAATGGGGTGATATCATTCTATTTCACTTTTTCCTTTGCTTTAGACTTTTATATGACGTTTGTAGACATGTTAAAAGTCTGCTAAGCGAGAAGTATCTAAGTCCGAGCCATCGGGAGTATTCTGTCCCACCGAGTACAAATACTCAGTGGAAGGAGCTGAAGTGCAGAAGCCACAAAAGCCACGAAAGAAATTAGCTTTTCTTTTATTCTAAAAGAAAAGCTAATTTCCCCAACAAGATTGAATGCGCCACATTCACACCTAGCTATGGTCTGCCATTTGACATTCACAATGAGAAAAATGGGCTCGGAATGAGAATTTAAAAGCAAGCGTCCTTTCTTATTGGACAAATTTTAATGAATGACTTAGCAGATTTCTAACACATCTACAAACGTCATATAAAAGTCTAAAGCTAAGGAAAAAGTGAAATAGAATGTTATCACCCCATTCATTAAAGTCTGCAATGGATAACGCGTCTGACTACGGATAAGAAGTTTCCAGGTTCGACTCCTGGCTAGATCGTAAGATTTTAAAATGCCTAAAAACTTATGCTGGGTTATTATTCCAAAGAATAGCATGCACCACACCAAATTACTCTAAGGGTAGGTATTTGAGTTTCACAATGAACAATAGAGGTAGGAACACAACATTTTATGGGGTGATATCATTCTATTTCACTTTTTCCTTTGCTTTAGACTGTTATTTGACGTTTGTAGACGTGTTAGAAGTCTGCTAAGCGAGAAGTATCTCAGTCCGAGCCATCGGGAGTATTCGTTCTCACCGAGTACGAATACTCATTGGAAGGAGCTGAAGTGCAAAAGCCACAAAAGCCACGAAAGAAATTAGCTTTTCTTTTATTCTAAAAGAAAAGCTCATTTCCCCAACAAGATTGAATGCGCCATATTCATACCTAGCTATGGTCAGTCATTTGACTTTCACAATGAGAAAAATGGGCTTGGAATGAGAATTTTAAAGCGAGCGTCCTTTCTTATTGGACGAAATTTGATGAAGGTCTGTGTTCAATCTGGTGGGCTAGTGGTGCAAGGGATAACGGGTCTGACTACGGATCAGAAGATTCCAGGTTCGACTCCTGGCTAGCTTGAAAGATTTTAAAATGCCTGAAAACGTATGCTGGGTTAATATTCCAAAGAATAGCATGCACCACACCAAATTACTCTAAGGGTAGGCATTTGAGTTTCACAATGAACAATAGAGGTAGGAACAAGGAATTTAATGGGGTGATATCATTCTATTTAACTTTTTCCTTTGCTTTAGACTTTTATATGACGTTTGTAGACGGGTTAGAAGTCTGCTAAGCGAGAAGAATCTAAGTCCGAGCCATCGGGAGTATTCGTTCTCACCGAGTAATAATACTCAGTGGAAGGAGCTGAAGTACAAAAGCCACGAAAAAAATTAGCTTTTCTTTTATTCTAAAAGAAAAGCTCATTTCCCAAACAAGATTGAATGCGCCATATTCACACCTAGCTATGGTCAGCCATTTGACATTCACAAGGAGAAAAATGGGCTTGGAATGAGAATTTTAAAGTGAGCGTCCTTTCTTATTGGAAGAATTTTAATGAAGGTCTGTGTTCAAACAGGTGGGGTAGTGGCGCAATGGCTAACGTGTCTGACTACGGATCAGAAGATTCCAGGTTCGACACCTGGCTCGCTCGAAAGATTTTAAAATGCCTAAAAACATATGCTGGGTTATTATTCCAAAGAATAGCATGCACCACACCAAATTACTCTAAGGGTAGGTATTTGAGTTTCACAATGAACAATAGAGGTAGGAACACGAAATATTATGGGGTGATATCATTCTATTTCACTTTTTCCTTTGCTTTAGACTTTTATGTGACGTTTGTAGACGGGTTAGAAGTCTGCTAAGCGAGAAGAATCTAAGTCCGAGCCATCGGGAGTATTCGTTCTCACCGAGTAAGAATACTCAGTGGAAGGAGCTGAAGGACAAAAGGCGCGAAAAAAAATAGCTTTTCTTTTATTCTAAAAGAAAAGCTAATTTCCCCAACAAGATTGAATGCGCCATATTCATACCTAGCTATGGTCAGCCATTTGACTTTCACAATGAGAAAAATGGGCTTGGAATGAGAATTTTAAAGCAAGCGTCCTTTCTTATTGGACGAATTTTAATGATGGTATGTGTATAAACAGGTGGGCTAGTGGTGCAATGGATAACGCGTCTTACTATGGATCATGAGATTCCAGGTTCGACTCCAGGCTAGCTCGAAAGAATTTAAAATGCCTAAAAACTTATGCTGGGTTATTATTCCAAAGAATAACATGCACCACACCAAATTACTCTAAGGGTAGGCATTTGAGTTTCACAATGAACAATAGAGGTAGGAACAAGGAATTTAATGGGGTGATATCATTCTATTTCACTTTTTCCTTTCCTTTAGACTTTCATATAACGTTTTAGACGTGTTAGAAGTCTGCTAAGCGAGAAGTATCTAAGTCCGAGCCATCGGGAGTATTCTGTCCCACCGAGTACGAATACTCAGTGGAAGGAGCTGAAGTGCAGAAGCCACAAAAAACACGCAAGAAATTAGCTATTCTTTTATTCTAAAAGAAAAGCTCATTTCCCCAACAAGATTGAATGCGCCATATTCATACCTAGATATGGTCAGCCATTTGACTTTCACAATGAGAAAAATGGGCTTGGAATGAGAATTTTAAAGCAAGCGTCCTTTCTTATTGGACGAATTTTAATGATGGTATGTGTATAAACAGGTGGGCTAGTGGTGCAATGGATAACGCGTCTTACTATGGATCATGAGATTCCAGGTTCGACTCCAGGCTAGCTCGAAAGAATTTAAAATGCCTAAAAACTTATGCTGGGTTATTATTCCAAAGAATAACATGCACCACACCAAATTACTCTAAGGGTAGGCATTTGAGTTTCACAATGAACAATAGAGGTAGGAACAAGGAATTTAATGGGGTGATATCATTCTTCTTCACTTTTTCCTTTGCTTTAGACTGTTATTTGACGTTCGTAGACGTGTTAGAAGTCTGCTAAGCGAGAAGAATCTAAGTCCGAGCCATCGGGAGTATTCGTTCTCACCGAGTACGAATACTCAGCGGAAGGAGCTGAAGCACAAAAGCCACGAAAAAAGTTAGCTTTTCTTTTATTCTAAAAGAAAAGCTCATTTCCCCAACAAGATTGAATGCGCCATTTTCATCCCTAGCTATGGTCAGCCATTTGACTTTCACAATGAGATAAATGGGCTTGGAATGAGAATTTAAAGCAAGCGTCCTTTCTTATTAGACGTATTTTAATGAAGGTCTGTATTTTAACTAGTGGGCTAGTGGCGCAATGGATAACGCGTCTGACTACGGATCAGAAGATTCCAGGTTCGACTCCTGACCTTCATTAAGGCATTTGAGTTTCACAATGAACAATAGAGGTAGGAAGAAGGAATTTAATGGGGTGATATCATTCTATTTCACTTTTTCCTTTGCTTTAGACTTTCATATAACGTTTTAGACGTGTTAGAAGTCTGCTAAGCGAGAAGTATCTAAGTCCGAGCCATCGGGAGTATTCTGTCCCACCGAGTACGAATACTCAGTGGAAGGAGCTGAAGTGCAGAAGCCACAAAAAACACGAAAGAAATTAGCTATTACACGATTCATTCAAGATGAATCTAAGAGGGCGCATTCAACAAGATTGAATGCGCCATATTCATACATAGATATGGTCAGCCATTTGACTTTCACAATGAGAAAAATGGGCTTGGAATGAGAATTTTAAAGCAAGAATATGGCGCATTCAATCTTGCGTCCTTTCATATTGGAAGAATTTTAAAGATGGTCTGTGTTTACACAGGTGGGCTAGTGCGCAATGGATAACGCTATGGCAAGCCATCCCCGCCAGAAAACGGCATCATTTAGACGCGTATCACCTTCATTACGCCGTAAAAAACGCCGTAAAATGTAGAAAAACGCCGTATTTTACTTCGTCATGCGCAAAAAAAGCGCCGCTTTATACGCCGCAATTAAGCCTTTCAAGACCGCGCGTAAAAAGCGCCGTTTTGAACATCAAACCGCACGTAAAATACGGCGCTTTTGTGCACATCACAACGCCGTAAAATACGGCGTCTCTCTAGTATGCTAATAATCTCTGCCCTTCTTTTCTCTCAGCCAATGCATTTGAAGTGTTTGGGCCCAATCGCTGAACAAGACAAGCAGACCAAATCAGTTTAGCACAGATCTGCTTTGAGGAGTTCTCCTCTCATTTGTTGTTAGTTGTAGCGTCATATCGATATATATTAGTAAATCCAGTTCCTACAGTGTGGTCACCGTGACCGTGGCCCAATCGATAGAGACGCTTGCTCTGTAGGCAAGAGGTTGTTTAAAAAATAAATAATAATAATACATATAAAGACGTTTCAAACGTTCCATCGAGTCTCTCGCATTCTACAATGGGCAGCTTTATTGTTTCCCATGGGAGCCGGCAAAACTAGATTTCTTCTTCGAAGGTTGTGCTCCACACAGAACCTCCTCACCATTATAACGGAGTACTTCGGGGCACCAGAATGCTTTAGAGCGGTACTGATCGCATCGTGTCTTTCCAGTGTCAAATAGTTCACGAATAAAATCAACATAAGGTTCAAGTGCGGCCATAACTAAGGCTAAATATAATTCTATTGCTGGTTTAGGTGGTTGGCTCTTTTTTCTTCGCTGCGTTCTGCCTTCTGGTGTAGCCTATAACTATAAATGTATCTATTTTTGTAGGCCCTATTTGTTTTTCTGTTTCGGGTTTTAAAAACCAACACACAAAATCAAATGCCGTTTATTTGTTTATTCCTTTTGCCCTTTTTCAGTTTCAAAACCAAATCTGAAAAACCAAAAAACAATCCTGTTAATAGTTTTTTCTGATTTTGTTATTTCGGAATATTCAAAGAACGAACCATGCACGGATTCTCCTACCTCATCACTTTACACACAATGTGTGGCAGTAAAGTGACAGGATCATTCCATAGACAAAAATCTTTCCATCTAACTAATTTAATTTAGGAGGATAGTCATTGCACAGATGTAAGTTAACCAAGTATTCTCATTATAGCCAGTTATATCCTAGTTTTGCATATTTATACATTGCATCCTATTTTCATATTTCATGTGGCATCTGTATTTTTATGTAGGCTACAGCATCTGTGTTTTAAATGTAGCTTATATCTTCTTTTTACATTTTACCTTTTGCTGAGGTGGGCGCTGTATTAGCCTACTGTATAGGCTGTCTGTATTTGTGTAAGAGTTATTTGTATTGTGTAACCTGCTGGATTATGAAAGTTAGTTTGGGGTAAATAAAGTGTCTGTCTGTCTGTCTGTCTGTCTGTCTGTCGGAAAATGCCGTGAAAAATGTACGCACGGTGCGTTCAGGATTAGGACTGATATTATGTCGGCATAGGCCTAATCAATCGGGTTTTAATATTTGAAGCATTCATATCAGTCTATTCTTTTCGGCTACTCTGCTGTTGGCCTTGATGGGGAGATATTTTCTTTGCTTCCATGCACAAATAGTTGAATCCAACAACATTCCTGCGTCTCCAGAGCCCATTTAAGCACCGTGTCAGACTCAGTAGACTGTTACAAATCTCTGAACGTTGTTAGAGCATGGCTCCCCAGTTCATCAGTGTCTCTCTCTATGGCTCCCTCTCACTCCTTTCCACTGTGTATTTATATCGATTGAACAAGAGAGGATGTTACGATAACTCCGCGAAAATAAAGGCTCCATGGCTGTAATAATTTAAATATAATTAACTTATAAAGCGTGTAACAAGACACCTAGATGATCTGGCTGGCTGACTAAAAAGGCACTGAATTTGGAACTTATAACACAGGAGGTCTGGCTTGCGGACTAAAAAGCATTGCGAATGCGATCATAAAAGCGTGACCATCTGACAAAAGCACAAATCTGACAATATATAGATTCGATCCGACAACCTCTTCCCTACATGGCAAGCGTCTCGATTGGACCACGGTTATCACAACGTTGAAACTGCATTTACTAATATATATATCTATATGAATATGACGCTACAACTAACGCCAAATGAGAGGAGATCTGTGTTGAACTGATTTGGTCTGCTTGTTCAGCGATTGGGCGCAAAAACTTCAAATGCCTTGGCTGAGAGAAAAGAAGGGCGGAGATTATTAGCATACTAGAGAAACGCCGTATTTTACGGCGTTGTGATGTGCACAAAAGCGCCGTATTTTACGCGCGGTTTGATGTTCAAAACTGTGCTTTTTACGCGCGCTCTTGAACGGCTCAATTGCGGCGTAAAAAGCGGCGCTTTTTTGCGCATGACGGCGTATTTTACGGCGTTTTTCTACATTTTACGGCGTTTTTTACGGCGTAATGAAGGTGATACGCGTCTAAATGATGCCGTTTTCTGGCGGGGATGGCTTGCCATATAACGCGTCTGACTACGGATCAGAAGATTCCAGGTTCGACTCCTTGCTAGCTCGAAAGATTTTAAAATGCCTGGAAACGAATGCTGGGTTATTATTCCAAAGAATAACATGCACCACACCAAATTGCTCTCAGGGTAGACATTTGAGTTCTACAATGAACAATAGAGGTAGGAACAAGTAATTTTATGGGGTGATATTATTCTATTTCACTTTTTCCTTTGCTTTAGACTGTTATATGACGTTTGTAGACGGGTTAGAAGTCTGCTAAGCGAGAAGAATCTAAGTCCGGGCCATCGGGAGCATTCGTTCTCACCGAGTAAGAATACTCAGTGGAAGAAGCTGAAGTACAAAAGCCACGAAAAAAATTAGCTTTTCTTTTATTCTAAAAGAAAAGCTCATTTCCCCAACAAGATTGAATGCGCCATATTCATACCTAGCTATGGTCAGCCATTTGACTTTCACAATGAGAAAAATGGGCTTGGAATGAGAATTTTAAAGCAAGCGTCCTTTCTTATTGGACGAATTTTAATGATGGTCTGCGTTTAAACAGGTGGGCTAGTGGTGCAATGGCTAACGCGTCTGACTTCGGATCAGAAGAATCCAGGTTCGACTCCTGGCTAGCTCGAAAGATTTTAAAATGCCTGGAAACGAATGCTGGGTTATTATTCCAAAGAATAACATGCACCACACCAAATTGCACTCAGGGTAGACATTTGAGTTTCACAATGAACAATAGAGGTAGGAACAATTAACTTTATGGGGTGATATTATTCTATTTCACTTTTTCCTTTGCTTTAGACTTTTATGTGACGTTTGTTGACGGGTTAGAAGTCTGCCAAGCGAGAAGAATCTAAGTCCGAGCCATCGGGAGTATTCGTTCTCACCGAGTAAGAATACTCAGTGGAAGGAGCTGAAGGACAAAAGCCACGAAAGAAATTAGCTTTTCCTTTATTCTAAAAGAAAAGCTAATTTCCCCAACAAGATTGAATGCGCCATATTCACACCTAGCTATGGTCAGTCATTTGACTTTCACAATGAGAAAAATGGGCTTGGAATGAGAATTTTAAAGCGAGCGTCATTTCTTATTGGACGAAATTTGATGAAGGTCTGTGTTCAAACTGGTGGGGTAGTGGTGCAATGGATAACGCGTCTTACTATGGATCATGAGATTCCAGGTTCGACTCCTGGCTAGCTCGAAAGATTTTAAAATGCCTGGAAACGAATGCTGGGTTATTATTCCAAAGAATAACATGCACCACACCAAATTGCTCTCAGGGTAGACATATGAGTTCTACAATGAACAATAGAGGTAGGAACAAGTAATTTTATGGGGTGATATTATTCTATTTCACTTTTTCCTTTGCTTTAGACTTTTATATGACGTTTGTAGACGGGTTAGAAGTCTGCTAAGTGAGAAGAATCTAAGTCCGAGCCATCGGGAGTATTCGTTCTCACCGAGTACGAATACTCAGCGGAAGGAGCTGAAGTACAAAAGCCACGAAAAAAGTTAGCTTTTCTTTTATTCTAAAAGAAAAGCTCATTTCCCCAACAAGATTGAATGCGCCATATTCACACCTAGCTTTGGTCAGCCATTTGACATTCACAAGGAGAAAAATGGGCTTGGAATGAGAATTTTAAAGTGAGCGTCCTTTCTTATTGGAAGAATTTTAATGAAGGTCTGTGTTCAAACAGGTGGGGTAGTGGAGCAATGGCTAACGTGTCTGACTACGGATCAGAAGATTCCAGGTTCGACACCTGGCTCGCTCGAAAGATTTTAAAATGCCTAAAAACTTATGCTGGGTTATTATTCCAAAGAATAGCATGCACCACACCAAATTACTCTAAGGGTAGGTATTTGAGTTTCACAATGAACAATAGAGGTAGGAACACGAAATATTATGGGGTGATATCATTCTATTTCACTTTTTCCTTTGCTTTAGACTTTTATGTGACGTTTGTTGACGGGTTAGAAGTCTGCTAAGCGAGAAGAATCTAAGTCCGAGCCATCGGGAGTATTCGTTCTCACCGAGTAAGAATACTCAGTGGAAGGAGCTGAAGGACAAAAGGCGCGAAAAAAATTAGCTTTTCTTTTATTCTAAAAGAAAAGCTCATTTCCCCAACAAGATTGAATGCGCCATATTCATACCTAGCTATGGTCAGCCATTTGACTTTCACAATGAGAAAAATGGGCTTGGAATGAGAATTTTAAAGCAAGCGTCCTTTCTTATTGGACGAATTTTAATGACGGTATGTGAATAAACAGGTGGGCTAGTGGTGCAATGGATAACGCGTCTTACTATGGATCATGAGATTCCAGGTTCGACTCCTGGCTAGCTCGAAAGATTTTAAAATGCCTAAAAACTTATGCTGGGTTATTATTCCAAAGAATAACATGCACCACACCAAATTACTCTAAGGGTAGGCATTTGAGTTTCACAATGAACAATAGAGGTAGGAACAAGGAATTTAATGGGGTGATATCATTCTTTTTCACTTATTCCTTTGCTTTAGACTGTTATTTGACGTTTGTAGACGTGTTAGAAGTCTGCTAAGCGAGAAGTATCTCAGTCCGAGTCATCGGGAGTATTCGTTCTCACCGAGTACGAATACTCAGTGGAAGGAGCTGAAGTGCAAAAGCCACAAAAGCCACGAAAGAAATTAGCTTTTCCTTCATTCTAAAAGAAAAGCTAATTTCCCCAACAAGATTGAATGCGCCATATTCACACCTAGCTATGGTCAGTCATTTGACTTTCACAATGAGAAAAATGGGCTTGGAATGAGAATTTTAAAGCGAGCGTCCTTTCTTATTGGACGAAATTTGATGAAGGTCTGTGTTCAAACTGGTGGGGTAGTGGTGCAAGGGATAACGGGTCTGACTACGGATCAGAAGATTCCTGGCTAGCTCGAAAGATTTTAAAATGCCTAAAAACTAATGCTGGGTTATTATTCCAAAGAATAACATGCACCACACCAATTTTCTCTCAGGGTAGACATTTGAGTTCTACAATGAACAATAGAGGTAGGAACAAGTAATTTTATGGGGTGATATTATTCTATTTCACTTTTTCCTTTGCTTTAGACTTTTATATGACGTTTGTAGACGGGTTAGAAGTCTGCTAAGCGAGAATAATCTAAGTCCGAGCCATCGGGAGCATTCGTTTTCACCGAGTAAGAATACTCAGTGGAAGAAGCTGAAGTACAAAAGCCACGAAAAAAATTAGCTTTTCTTTTATTCTAAAAGAAAAGCTCATTTCCCCAACAAGATTGAATGCGCCATATTCATACCTAGCTATGGTCAGCCATTTGACTTTCACAATGAG
Organism: Gadus macrocephalus; assembly: GCF_031168955.1. NCBI lineage: Eukaryota > Metazoa > Chordata > Actinopteri > Gadiformes > Gadidae > Gadus > Gadus macrocephalus. Next base: position 626,720 of record NC_082386.1, read on the forward strand.
AAAAATGGGCTTGGAATGAGAATTTTAAAGCAAGCGTCCTTTCTTATTGGACGAATTTTAATGATGGTCAGCGTTTAAACAGGTGGGCTAGTGGTGCAATGGATAACGCGTCTGACTTCGGATCAGAAGAATCCAGGTTCGACTCCTGGCTAGTTCGAAAAATTTTAAATTGCCTGGAAACGAATGCTGGGTTATTATTCCAAAGAATAACATGCACCACACCAAATTGCTCTCAGGGTAGACATATGAGTTCTACAATGAACAATAGAGGTAGGAACACGAAATATTATGGGGTGATATCATTCTATTTCACTTTTTCCTTTGCTTTAGACTTTTATGTGACGTTTGTTGACGGGTTAGAAGTCTGCTAAGCAAGAAGAATCTAAGTCCGAGCCATCGGGAGTATTCGTTCTCACCGAGTAAGAATACTCAGTGGAAGGAGCTGAAGGACAAAAGGCGCGAAAAAAATTAGCTTTTCTTTTATTCTAAAAGAAAAGCTCATTTCCCCAACAAGATTGAATGCGCCATATCCATACCTAGCTATGGTCAGCCATTTGACTTTCACAATGAGAAAAATGGGCTTGGAATGAGAATTTTAAAGCGAGCGTCCTTTCTTATTGGACGAATTTTAATGATGGTATGTGAAAAAACAGGTGGGCTAGTGGTGCAATAGATAATGCGTCTGACTTCGGATCAGAAGTATCCAGGTTCGACTCCTGGCTAGCTCGAAAGATTTTAAAATGCCTGGAAACGAATGCTGGGTTATTATTCCAAAGAATAACATGCACCACACCAAATTGCACTCATGGTAGACATTTGAGTTTCACAATGAACAATAGAGGTAGGAACAATTAATTTTATGGGGTGATATTATTCTATTTCACTTTTTCCTTTGCTTTAGACTTTTATATGACGTTTGTAGACGGGTTAGAAGTCTGCTAAGTGAGAAGAATCTAAGTCCGAGCCATCGGGAGTATTCGTTCTCACCGAGTACGAATACTCAGCGGAAGGAGCTGAAGTACAAAAGCCACGAAAAAAGTTAGCTTTTCTTTTATTCTAAAAGAAAAGCTCATTTCCCCAACAAGATTGAATGCGCCATATTCACACCTAGCTTTGGTCAGCCATTTGACATTCACAAGGAGAAAAATGGGCTTGGAATGAGAATTTTAAAGTGAGCGTCCTTTCTTATTGGAAGAATTTTAATGAAGGTCTGTGTTCAAACAGGTGGGGTAGTGGAGCAATGGCTAACGTGTCTGACTACGGATCAGAAGATTCCAGGTTCGACACCTGGCTCGCTCGAAAGATTTTAAAATGCCTAAAAACTTATGCTGGGTTATTATTCCAAAGAATAGCATGCACCACACCAAATTACTCTAAGGGTAGGTATTTGAGTTTCACAATGAACAATAGAGGTAGGAACACGAAATATTATGGGGTGATATCATTCTATTTCACTTTTTCCTTTGCTTTAGACTTTTATGTGATGTTTGTTGACGGGTTAGAAGTCTGCTAAGCGAGAAGAATCTAAGTCCGAGCCATCGGGAGTATTCGTTCTCACCGAGTAAGAATACTCAGTGGAAGGAGCTGAAGGACAAAAGGCGCGAAAAAAATTAGCTTTTCTTTTATTCTAAAAGAAAAGCTCATTTCCCCAACAAGATTGAATGCGCCATATTCACACCTAGCTTTGGTCAGCCATTTGACATTCACAAGGAGAAAAATGGGCTTGGAATGAGAATTTTAAAGTGAGCGTCCTTTCTTATTGGAAGAATTTTAATGAAGGTCTGTGTTCAAACAGGTGGGGTAGTGGAGCAATGGCCAACATGTCTGACTACGGATCAGAAGATTCCAGGTTCGACACCTGGCTCGCTCGAAAAAAATTTAAATGCCTACAAACTTATGCTGGGTTATTATTCCAAAGAATAGCATGCACCACACCAAATTACTCTAAGGGTAGGTATTTGAGTTTCACAATGAACAATAGAGGTAGGAACACGAAATATTATGGGGTGATATCATTCTATTTCAGTTTTTCCTTTGCTTTAGACTTTTATGTGACGTTTGTTGACGGGTTAGAAGTCTGCTAAGCGAGAAGAATCTAAGTCCGAGCCATCGGGAGTATTCGTTCTCACCGAGTAAGAATACTCAGTGGAAGGAGCTGAAGGACAAAAGGCGCGAAAAAAATTAGCTTTTCTTTTATTCTAAAAGAAAAGCTCATTTCCCCAACAAGATTGAATGCGCCATATTCATACCTAGCTATGGTCAGCCATTTGACTTTCACAATGAGAAAAATGGGCTTGGAATGAGAATTTTAAAGCAAGCGTCCTTTCTTATTGGACGAATTTTAATGACGGTATGTGAATAAACAGGTGGGGTAGTGGTGCAATGGATAACGCGTCTTACTATGGATCATGAGATTCCAGGTTCGACTCCTGGCTAGCTCGAAAGATTTTAAAATGCCTAAAAACTTATGCTGGGTTATTATTCCAAAGAATAACATGCACCACACCAAATTACTCTAAGGGTAGGCATTTGAGTTTCACAATGAACAATAGAGGTAGGAACAAGGAATTTAATGGGGTGATATCATTCTTTTTCACTTATTCCTTTGCTTTAGACTGTTATTTGACGTTTGTTGACGTGTTAGAAGTCTGCTAAGCGAGAAGTATCTCAGTCCGAGTCATCGTGAGTATTCGTTCTCACCGAGTACGAATACTCAGTGGAAGGAGCTGAAGTGCAAAAGCCACAAAAGCCACGAAAGAAATTAGCTTTTCCTTCATTCTAAAAGAAAAGCTAATTTCCCCAACAAGATTGAATGCGCCATATTCACACCTAGCTTTGGTCAGCCATTTGACATTCACAAGGAGAAAAATGGGCTTGGAATGAGAATTTTAAAGTGAGCGTCCTTTCTTATTGGAAGAATTTTAATGAAGGTCTGTGTTCAAACAGGTGGGGTAGTGGAGCAATGGCCAACATGTCTGACTACGGATCAGAAGATTCCAGGTTCGACACCTGGCTCACTCGAAAAAAATTTAAATGCCTACAAACGTATGCTGGGTTATTATTCCAAAGAATAGCATGCACCACACCAAATTACTCTAAGGGTAGGTATTTGAGTTTCACAATGAACAATAGAGGTAGGAACACGAAATATTATGGGGTGATATCTTTCTATTTCACTTTTTCCTTTGCTTTAGACTTTTATGTGACGTTTGTTGACGCGTTAGAAGTCTGCTAAGCGAGAAGAATCTAAGTCCGAGCCATCGGGAGTATTCGTTCTCACCGAGTAAGAATACTCAGTGGAAGGAGCTGAAGGACAAAAGGCGCGAAAAAAATTAGCTTTTCTTTTATTCTAAAAGAAAAGCTCATTTCCCCAACAAGATTGAATGCGCCATATCCATACCTAGCTATGGTCAGCCATTTGTCTTTCACAATGAGAAAAATGGGCTTGGAATGAGAATTTTAAAGCAAGCGTCCTTTCTTATTGGACGAATTTTAATGATGGTATGTGAATAAACAGGTGGGCTAGTGGTTCAATGGATAACGCGTCTTACTATGGATCATGAGATTCCAGGTTCGACTCCTGGCTAGCTCGAAAGATTTTAAAATGCCTAAAAACATATGCTGGGTTATTATTCCAAAGAATAACATGCACCACACCAAATTACTCTTAGGGTAGGCATTTGAGTTTCACAATGAACAATAGAGGTAGGAACAAGGAATTTAATGGGGTGATATCATTCTTTTTCACTTTTTCCTTTGCTTTAGACTGTTATTTGACGTTTGTAGACGTGTTAGAAGTCTGCTAAGCGAGAAGTATCTCAGTCCGAGCCATCGGGAGTATTCGTTCTCACCGAGTACGAATACTCAGTGGAAGGAGCTGAAGTGCAAAAGCCACAAAAGCCACGAAAGAAATTAGCTTTTCCTTTATTCTAAAAGAAAAGCTAATTTCCCCAACAAGATTGAATGCGCCATATTCACACCTAGCTATGGTCAGTCATTTGACTTTCACAATGAGAAAAATGGGCTTGGAATGAGAATTTTAAAGCGAGCGTCCTTTCTTATTGGACGAAATTTGAAGAAGGTCTGTGTTCAAACTGGTGGGGTAGTGGTGCAAGGGATAACGGGTCTGACTACGGATCAGAAGATTCCTGGCTAGCTCGAAAGATTTTAAAATGCCTAAAAACTAATGCTGGGTTATTATTCCAAAGAATAACATGCACCACACCAATTTTCTCTCAGGGTAGACATTTGAGTTTCACAATGAACAATCCTGAGAGCTGTGTTGTCTGGAGCCTTGTGCTCCTGGTAGGGTCTCTCATGGCAGAGTGGTCTCAGGTGAGGGGCCAGACTAAGAATGGTTCATAAAACTCCAATGAATAACGGAAAAAGAGGAGATGTGACCCGGCCCGGAGGAAGCCCGGGGCCCCCGTCTGGAGCCAGGCCCAGACGGAGGGCTCGATGGCGAGCGCCTGGTGGCCGGGTTTGCCACGGAGCCCGGTCGGGCACAGCCCGAACAAACTACGTGGCACCCCCCCTCTCTTCATCCCATGGGCCCACCACCTGTGGGAAGACCCGTTGGGGTCGGGTGCGCAGCCACATGGGTGGCAGCGAAGGTCAGGGGTCTCGACGGACCAGACCCGGGCGGCAGAAGCTGGCTCTGGGGACGTGGAACGTCACCTCGCTGTGGGGAAAGGAACCGGAGCTTGTGAGGGAGGTGGAGCGCTATCAGTTAGATCTGGTGGGGCTTACCTCCACGCACAGTCTCAGCTCTGGTACCGTACTCCTGGATAAGGGTTGGACTCTATTCTTCTCCGGAGTTGCCAAGGGCGTGAGGCGCCGGGCGGGTGTGGGGATACTCATAAATCCCCGGCTGAGCGCCGCGGTGTTGGAGTTTACCCCGGTAGACGAGAGGGTCGCCTCCCTGCGCCTAAGGGTTGTAGGGGGGAAAACTCTGACTGTTGTTTGTGCGTATGCACCAAACAGCAGCTCAGAGTACTCGGCCTTCTTGGAGACCCTGAATGGAGTCCTGTATGGGGCTCCAGTAGGGGACTCCGTAGTTCTGCTGGGAGACTTCAACGCCCACGTGGGCAACGATGGAGACACCTGGAGAGGCGTGGTGGGGAGGAACGGCCTCCCTGATCTAAACCCGAGCGGTCGTTTGTTATTGGACTTCTGTGCTAGTCATGGATTATCCATAACAAACACCATGTTCGAACATAAGGGTGCTCATAAGTGTACCTGGTACCAGAGTACCCTAGGCCGAAGATCGATGATCGATTTCGTGATCGTGTCATCTGATCTGAGGCCGCATGTTTTGGACACTCGGGTAAAGAGAGGGGCGGAACTGTCAACCGACCACCATCTGGTTGTGAGTTGGATCAGGGAATGGGGGAAATTTCCGGATAGACCGGGTAAGCCCAAACGAGTAGTGCGGGTGAACTGGGAACGTCTGGAGGAGGCCCCCGTCCTAGGTATCTTCAACTCACACCTCCGGCGGAGCTTTTCTGGCATTCCTGTGGAGGTTGGGGGCATTGAGCCGGAGTGGGCGGTGTTCAAAGCCTCCATTGCTGAAGCTGCGGTGGCTAGCTGTGGCCTCAGGGTCTTAGGCTCCTCAAGGGGCGGTAACCCTCGGACACCGTGGTGGACTACGGTGGTCAGGGAAGCCGTCCGACTGAAGAAGGAGGCCTTCCGGGATATGATATCCTGGAGGACTCCTGACTCGGTTGCAGGGTACCGACAGGCTCGAAGGGCTGCAGCGGCTGCCGTGTCGGAGGCTAAGCAGCGGGTGTGGGAGAAGTTCGGAGAGGCCATGGAGAAGGACTTTCGGTCGGCACCAAAGTGTTTCTGGAAGACTATCCGGCACCTCAGGAGGGGGAAACGGGGAACCATCCAAGCTGTGTACAGTAAGGATGGGACTCTGTTGACCTCAACTGAGGAGGTCGTCGGACGTTGGAAGGAACACTTTGAGGAACTCCTGAATCCGAATAACACGCCCTCTATGTTGGAGGCAGAGCTCGAGGTTGATGGTGTTTCGTCGTCAATTTCCCTGGTGGAGGTCACTGAGGTAGTCAAACATCTCCGCAGTGGCAAAGCCCCAGGGATTGATGAGATCCAGCCAGAAATGCTAAAGGCTCTGGGTGTTGAGGGGCTGTCATGGTTGACACGCCTATTCAACATCGCGTGGGAGTCGGCTACAGTGCCAAAGGAGTGGCAAACCGGGGTGGTGGTTCCCCTGTTCAAAAAGGGGGACCAGAGAGTGTGTGCCAATTACCGGGGTATCACACTTCTCAGCCTCCCTGGTAAAGTCTACTCCAAGGTGCTGGAAAGGAGGGTTCGGCCGATCGTCGAACCTCAGATTGAAGAGGAACAATGCGGTTTTCGCCCCGGACGTGGAACTACGGACCAGCTCTTCACTCTCGCAAGGATCCTGGAGGGGGCCTGGGAGTATGCCCATCCGGTCTACATGTGTTTTGTGGATCTGGAGAAGGCGTATGACCGGGTCCCCCGGGAGAAACTGTGGGAGGTGCTGCGGGAGTATGGGGTAAGGGGGTCTATCCTCAGGGCCATCCAATCTTTGTACTCCCAAAGCGAGAGCTGTGTTCGTGTTCTCGGCAGCCAGTCAGTTTCGTTCTCAGTGGGTGCTGGTCTCCGCCAGGGCTGCGCCTTGTCACCAATCCTGTTTGCGATATACATGGACAGGATATCGAGGCGTAGTCGTGGTGGGGAGGGGTTGCAGTTCGGTGGTCTGAGGATCTCGTCACTGCTTTTTGCAGATGATGTGGTCCTCATTGGATCATCGGCCTGTGACCTTCAGCACTCACTGGATCGGCTGGCGGCCGAGTGTGAATCGGCTGGGATGAGGATCAGCACCGCTAAATCTGAGGCCATGACTCTTAGCAGGAAACCGGTGGATTGCTTACTCCGGGTAGGAAATGAGTCCTTAGCCCAAGTGAAGGAGTTCAAGTACCTCGGGGTCTTGTTCGCGAGTGAGGGTACTATGGAGCGTGAGATTGGCCGGAGAATCGGAGCAGCGGGGGCGGTATTGCGTTCGCTTTACCGCACCGTTGTAACGAAAAGAGAGCTGAGCCGCAAGGCAAAGCTCTCGATCTACCGGTCGATCTTCGTTCCTATCCTCACCTATGGTCATGAGGGCTGGGTGATGACCGAAAGGACGAGATCGCGGGTACAAGCGGCCGAGATGAGTTTTCTCAGAAGGGTGGCTGGCGTCTCCCTTAGGGATAGGGTGAGAAGCTCAGCCATCCGTGAGGAACTCGGATTAGAGCCGCTGCTCCTTTACTTAGAAAGGAGTCAGCTGAGGTGGTTCGGGCATCTGGTAAGGATGCCCACTGGGCGCCTTCCTTGGGAGGTGTTTCAGGCACGTCCAGTGGGGAGGAGACCTCGGGGAAGACCCAGGACTAGGTGGAGAGATTATATCTCAACACTGGCCTGGGAACGCCTCGGGATCCCCCCGTCAGAGCTGGTCAATGTGGCCCGGGAAAGGGAAGTCTGGGGCCCCCTGCTTGAGCTGCTCCCCCCGCGACCCGACCCCGGATAAGCGGTCGAAAATGAGATGAGATGAGAATGAACAATAGAGGTAGGAACAAGAAATTTTATGGGGTGATATCATTCTATTTCACTTTTTCCTTTGCTTTAGACTTTTATATGACGTTTGTAGACGGGTTAGAAGTCTACTAAGCGAGAAGAATCTAAGTCTGAGCCATCGGGAGTATTCGTTCTCACCGAGTACGAATACTCAGCGGAAGGAGCTGAAGCACAAAAGCCACGACAAAAGTTAGCATTTCTTTTATTCTAAAAGAAAAGCTCATTTCCCCAACAAGATTGAATGCGCCATTTTCATCCCTAGCTATGGTCAGCCATTTTACTTTCACAATGAGATAAATGGGCTTGGAATGAGAATTTAAAGCAAGCGTCCTTTCTTATTAGACGTATTTTAATGAAGGTCTGTATTTTAACTGGTGGGCTAGTGGAGCAATGGATAACGCGTCTGACTACGGATCAGAAGATTCGAGGTTCGACTCCTGACCTTCATTAAGGCATTTGAGTTTCACAATGAACAATAGAGGTAGGAAGAAGGAATTTAATGGGGTGTTATCATTCTATTTCACTTATTCCTTTGCTTTAGACTTTCATATAACGTTTTAGACGTGTTAGAAGTCTGCTAAGCGAGAAGTATCTAAGTCCGAGCCATCGGGAGTATTCTGTCCCACCGAGTACGAATACTCAGTGGAAGGAGCTGAAGTGCAGAAGCCACAAAAAACACGAAAGAAATTAGCTATTACACGATTCATTCAAGATGAATCTAAGAGGGCGCATTCAACAAGATTGAATGCGCCATATTCATACCTAGATATGGTCAGCCATTTGACTTTCACAATGAGAAAAATGGGCTTGGAATGAGAATTTTAAAGCAAGCGTCCTTTCTTATTGGACGAATTTTAATGATGGTATGTGAATAAACAGGTGGGTTAGTGGTGCAATGGATAACGCGTCTTACTATGGATCATGAGATTCCAGGTTCGACTCCTGGCTAGCTCGAATGATTTTAAAATGCCTGGAAACGAATGCTGGGTTATTATTCCAAAGAATAACATGCACCACACCAAATTGCTCTCAGGGTAGACATTTGAGTTCTACAATGAACAATAGAGGTAGGAACAAGTAATTTTATGGGGTGATATTATTCTATTTCACTTTTTCCTTTGCTTTAGACTTTTATATGACGTTTGTAGACGGGTTAGAAGTCTGCTAAGCGAGAAAAATCTAAGTCCGAGCCATCGGGAGTATTCGTTCTCACCGAGTAAGAATACTCAGTGGAAGGAGCTGAAGTACAAAAGCCACGAAAAAAATTTGCTTTTCTTTTATTCTAAAAGAAAAGCTCATTTCCCCAACAAGATTGAATGCGCCATATTCATACCTAGCTATGGTCAGCCATTTGACTTTCACAATGAGAAAAATGGGCTTGGAATGAGAATTTTAAAGCAAGCGTCCTTTCTTATTGGACGAATTTTAATGATGGTCTGTGTTTAAACAGGTGGGCTAGTGGTGCAATGGATAACGCGTCTGACTTCGGTTCAGAAGAATCCAGGTTCGACTCCTGGCTAGCTCGAAAGATTTTAAAATGCCTGGAAACGAATGCTGGGTTATTATTCCAAAGAATAGCATGCACCACACCAAATTACTCTAAGGGTAGGTATTTGAGTTTCACAATGAACAATAGAGGTAGGAACACGAAATATTATGGGGTGATATCATTCTATTTCACTTTTTCCTTTGCTTTAGACTTTTATGTGACGTTCGTTGACGGGTTAGAAGTCTGCTAAGCGAGAAGAATCTAAGTCCGAGCCATCGGGAGCATTCGTTCTCACCGAGTAAGAATACTCAGTGGAAGGAGCTGAAGGACAAAAGGCGTGAAAAAAATTAGCTTTTCTTTTATTCTAAAAGAAAAGCTCATTTCCCCAACAAGATTGAATGCGCCATATCCATACCTAGCTATGGTCAGCCATTTGACTTTCACAATGAGAAAAATGGGCTTGGAATGAGAATTTTAAAGCAAGCGTCCTTTCTTATTGGACGAATTTTAATGATGGTATGTGAATAAACAGGTGGGCTAGTGGTGCAATGGATAACGCGTCTTACTATGGATCATGAGATTCCAGGTTCGACTCCTGGCTAGCTCGAAAGATTTTAAAATGCCTAAAAACTTATGCTGGGTTATTATTCCAAAGAATAACGTGCACCACACCAAATTACTCTAAGGGTAGGCATTTGAGTTTCACAATGAACAATAGAGGTAGGAACAAGGAATTTAATGGGGTGATATCATTCTTTTTCACTTTTTCCTTTGCTTTAGACTGTTATTTGACGTTTGGAGACGTGTTAGAAGTCTGCTAAGTGAGAAGTATCTCAGTCCGAGCCATCGGGAGTATTCGTTCTCACCGAGTACGAATACTCAGTGGAAGGAGCTGAAGTGCAAAAGCCACAAAAGCCACGAAAGAAATTAGCTTTTCCTTTATTCTAAAAGAAAAGCTAATTTCCCCAACAAGATTGAATGCGCCATATTCACACCTAGCTATGGTCAGTCATTTGACTTTCACAATGAGAAAAATGGGCTTGGAATGAGAATTTTAAAGCGAGCGTCCTTTCTTATTGGACGAAATTTGATGAAGGTCTGTGTTCAAACTGGTGGGGTAGTGGTGCAAGGGATAACGGGTCTGACTACGGATCAGAAGATTCCTGGCTAGCTCGAAAGATTTTAAAATGCCTAAAAACTAATGCTGGGTTATTATTCCAAAGAATAACATGCACCACACCAATTTTCTCTCAGGGTTGACATTTGAGTTTCACAATGAACAATAGAGGTAGGAACAAGAAATTGTATGGGGTGATATCATTCTATTTCACTTTTTCCTTTGCTTTAGACTTTTATTTGACGTTTGTAGACGGGTTAGAAGTCTACTAAGCGAGAAGAATCTAAGTCTGAGCCATCGGGAGTATTCGTTCTCACCGAGTACGAATACTCAGCGGAAGGAGCTGAAGCACAAAAGCCACGAAAAAAGTTAGCATTTCTTTTATTCTAAAAGAAAAGCTCATTTCCCCAACAAGATTGAATGCGCCATTTTCATCCCTAGCTAATGTCAGCCATTTTACTTTCACAATGAGATAAATGGGCTTGGAATGAGAATTTAAAGCAAGCGTCCTTTCTTATTAGATGTATTTTAATGAAGGTCTGTATTTTAACTGGTGGGCTAGTGGCGCAATGGATAACGCGTCTGACTACGGATCAGAAGATTCCAGGTTCGACTCCTGACCTTCATTAAGGCATTTGAGTTTCACAATGAACAATAGAGGTAGGAACAAGGAATTTAATGGGGTGATATCATTCTTTTTCACTTTTTCCTTTGCTTTAGACTGTTATTTGACGTTTGTAGACGTGTTAGAAGTCTGCTAAGCGAGAAGTATCTCAGTCCGAGCCATCGGGAGTATTCGTTCTCACCGAGTACGAATACTCAGTGGAAGGAGCTGAAGTGCAAAAGCCACAAAAGCCACGAAAGAAATTAGCTTTTCCTTTATTCTAAAAGAAAAGCTAATTTCCCCAACAAGATTGAATGCGCCATATTCACACCTAGCTATGGTCAGTCATTTGACTTTCACAATGAGAAAAATGGGCTTGGAATGAGAATTTTAAAGCGAGCGTCCTTTCTTATTGGACGAAATTTGATGAAGGTCTGCGTTCAAACTGGTGGGGTAGTGGTGCAAGGGATAACAGGTCTGACTACGGATCAGAAGATTCCTGGCTAGCTCGAAAGATTTTAAAATGCCTAAAAACTAATGCTGGGTTATTATTCCAAAGAATAACATGCACCACACCAATTTTCTCTCAGGGTAGACATTTGAGTTTCACAATGAACAATAGAGGTAGGAACAAGAAATTGTATGGGGTGATATCATTCTATTTCACTTTTTCCTTTGCTTTAGACTTTTATATGACGTTTGTAGACGGGTTAGAAGTCTGCTAAGCGAGAAGAATCTAAGTCCGAGCCATCGGGAGTATTCGTTCTCACCGAGTAAGAATACTCAGTGGAAGGAGCTGAAGTACAAAAGCCACGAAAAAAATTAGCTTTTCTTTTATTCTAAAAGAAAAGCTAATTTCCCCAACAAGATTGAATGCGCCATATTCATACCTAGCTATGGTCAGCCATTTGACTTTCACAATGAGAAAAATGGGCTTGGAATGAGAATTTTAAAGCAAGCGTCCTTTCTTATTGGACGAATTTTAATGATGGTATGTGAATAAACAGGTGGGTTAGTGGTGCAATGGATAACGCGTCTTACTATGGATCATGAGATTCCAGGTTCGACTCCTGGCTAGCTCGAAAGATTTTAAAATGCCTAAAAACTTATGCTGGGTTATTATTCCAAAGAATAACATGCACCACACCAAATTACTCTAAGGGTAGGCATTTGAGTTTCACAATGAACAATAGAGGTAGGAACAAGGAATTTAATAGGGTGATATCATTCTTTTTAACTTTTTCCTTTGCTTTAGACTGTTATTTGACGTTTGTAGACGTGTTAGCAGTCTGCTAAGCGAGAAGTATCTCAGTCCGAGCCATCGGGAGTATTCGTTCTCACCGAGTACGAATACTCAGTGGAAGGAGCTGAAGTGCAAAAGCCACAAAAGCCACGAAAGATATTAGCTTTTACTTTATTCTAAAAGAAAAGCTAATTTCCCCAACAAGATTGAATGCGCCATATTCACACCTAGCTATGGTCAGTCATTTGACTTTCACAATGAGAAAAATGGGCTTGGAATGAGAATTTTAAAGCGAGCGTCCTTTCTTATTGGACGAAATTTGATGAAGGTCTGTGTTCAAACTGGTGGGGTAGTGGTGCAAGGGATAACGGGTCTGACTACGGATAAGAAGATTCCTGGCTAGCTCGAAAGATTTTAAAATGCCTAAAAGCTAATGCTGGGTTATTATTCCAAAGAATAACATGCACCACACCAATTTTCTCTCAGGGTAGACATTTGAGTTTCACAATGAACAATGGAGGTAGGAACAAGAAATTGTATGGGGTGATATCATTCTATTTCACTTTTTCCTTTGCTTTAGACTTTTATATGACGTTTGTAGACGGGTTAGAAGTCTGCTAAGCGAAAAGAATCTAAGTCCGAGCCATCGGGAGTATTCGTTCTCACCGAGTACGAATACTCAGCGGAAGGAGCTGAAGCACAAAAGCCACAAAAAAAGTTAGCTTTTCTTTTATTCTAAAAGAAAAGCTCATTTCCCCAACAAGATTGAATGCGCCATTTTCATCCCTAGCTATGGTCAGCCATTTTACTTTCACAATGAGATAAATGGGCTTGGAATGAGAATTTAAAGCAAGCGTCCTTTCTTATTAGACGTATTTTAATGAAGGTCTGTATTTTAATTGGTGGGCTAGTGGCGCAATGGATAACGCGTCTGATTACGGATCAGAAGATTTCAGGTTCGACTCCTCACCATCATTAAGGCATTTGAGTTTCACAATGAACAATAGATGTAGGAACAATTAATTTTATGGGGTGATATTATTCTATTTCACTTTTTCCTTTGCTTTAGACTTTTATATGACGTTTGTAGACGGGTTAGAAGTCTGCTAAGCGAGAAGAATCTAAGTCCGAGCCATCGGGAGTATTCGTTCTCACCGAGTACGAATACTCAGTGGAAGGAGCTGAAGTGCAGAAGCCACAAAAAACACAAAAGAAATTAGCTATTCTTTTATTCTAAAAGAAAAGCTCATTTCCCCAACAAGATTGAATGCGCCATATTCATACCTAGATATGGTCAGCCATTTGACTTTCACAATGAGAAAAATGGGCTTGGAATGAGAATTTTAAAGCAAGAATATGGCGCATTCAATCTTGCGTCCTTTCTTATTGGACAAATTTTAATGATGGTCTGAATTTAAACAGGTGGGTTAGTGGCGCAATGGATAACGCGTCTGACTACGGATCAGAAGATTCCAGGTTCGACTCCTGGCTAGCTCGAAAGATATTAAAATGCCTGGAAACGAATGCTGGGTTATTATTCCAATGAATAACATGCACCACACCAAATTGCTCTCAGGGTAGACATTTGAGTTTCACAACGAACAATAGAGGTAGGAACAAGTAATTTTATGGGGTGATATTATTCTATTTCACTTTTTCCTTTGCTTTAGACTTTTATATGACGTTTGTAGACGGGTTCGAAGTCTGCTAAGCGAGAAGAATCTAAGTCCGAGCCATCGGGAGTCAGTGTTGGGATAGTTCACTTTCTACGTGAACTAGTTCAAAGTTCAGTTCACAAATTTTAAAATGAACTAGTTCAGTTCAACGTTCATAATTCAAAGATTTGAACTAAGTTCACAGTTCCAAAAAATGAACTAGTTCATAGTTCATTTTTTCAATATGTTGCTGTGTGAGCTATTATTTTTTTCCGGTATTTTGAACATCGAGCCCACTTCGTGATTTGTCTAGGATGATATAGAGTGGTTGAATCAAGCATCGTAGCGAAAATGTATTGTACATTTAGCGCATTTTGTAAATCCCATTGATTGCTGTTGGAAGACTCATTGCTTCGTTGGCCGGAAGCGGAAAGGGATCTAGTATGGTTGTAGTTCAAATTTGGTTGTAGTCTTTTCGCTCGGTTCTAGCCCTACTGTTGATTCGGAGAACCGAGCGAAAAGAATACAACCAAACGTAAACAGCCCCCATTTACGTTTCCGGCCAATAAGCAATGAATCTAGGAGGTATTCTAGTCCGCTGAGCTATGAGCCAGCGGGAGATAACGTTATGGATTGTACATATTTATAATTCGAAATTCGTCTCAGCCTTTATACCACAGACACTCTAGGGCCCATAGCATATAACCGTGTTGTCTGATTACAGTTTGATTCATTTTTCACTATTTAACAGATCTCGTTCTGAAGAATAATCACCGCGCCATTCGTTTCAATGGGAATCGGGACGGTCTATACTTTCAACATAAAGTGTATTTATATTTTTTAATTCGTCCCAGCCTTTACACCACAGACACTATAGGGTCTATAGCATATAACCGCATTTTCTGATTGCAGTTTAATGTAACAGTAAGCTGACAACGCCGCAACTGCAAATGAAACACACGGAGATAACCATGGCAACCGGTCAAACAAATCATTCTGCGCGCGCATCCGCCGTTTTGATAAACAAATAACCCCCCAATTGAACGAAGTTAAACCGAGTGCGCGTGCCGTTCACAGACACCAGAATGAACGAGTTCACAGTAACGTTCATCAGGCAGTAATACAGTACGTTCAGTTCACGTTCGCCGAAAATATGAACGAGTACATGAACTATCGTTCAATGAACGCGTTCAGGCACAACACTGTCGGGAGTATTCGTTCTCACCGAGTAAGAATACTCAGTGGAAGGAGCTGAAGTACAAAAGCCACGAAAAAAATTAGCTTTTCTTTTATTCTAAAAGAAAAGCTCATTTCCCCAACAAGATTGAATGCGCCATATTCATACCTAGATATGGTCAGCCATTTGACTTTCACAATGAGAAAAATGGGCTTGGAATGAGAATTTTAAAGCAAGAATATGGCGCATTCAATCTTGCGTCCTTTCTTATTGGACAAATTTTAATGATGGTCTGTATTTTAAAAGGTGGGTTAGTGGCGCAATGGATAACGCGTCTGACTACGGATCAGAAGATTCCAGGTTCGACTCCTGGCTAGCTCGAAAGATTTTAAAATGCCTGGAAACGAATGCTGGGTTATTATTCCAATGAATAACATGCACCACACCAAATTGCTCTCAGGGTAGACATTTGAGTTTCACAATGAACAATAGAGGTAGGAACAAGTAATTTTATGGGGTGATATTATTCTATTTCACTTTTTCCTTTGCTTTAGACTTTTATATGACGTTTGTAGACGGGTTAGAAGTCTGCTAAGCGAGAAGAATCTAAGTCCGAGCCATCGGGAGTCAGTGTTGGGATAGTTCACTTTCTACGTGAACTAGTTCAAAGTTCAGTTCACAAATTTTAAAATGAACTAGTTCAGTTCAACGTTCATAATTCAAAGATTTGAACTAAGTTCACAGTTCCAAAAAATTAACTAGTTCATAGTTCTTTTTTTCAATATGTTGCTGTGTGAGCTATTATTTTTGGTAACACTTTATATTAAGGTACACCTATTCACCATTAATTAGTTGCTTATTAGCATGCAAATTAGTAACATATTGGCTCTTAATTAGTCATTATTATGTACTTATTAATGCCTTATTCTGCATGGCCTTATTATACAACCAGTAAGCCATTAACTAAGAGTTTTCCCTCAATAACCTCAGAATTATTGCTTATTAGCAGTAAGTAAGGAAGTTGTTGCATATGAATTATGATCTTAATATGCTTTGCTTAGTATGGACTTTATAAGGTGGTAGTACCACAAGAATAGTTATTCTCCCTTAATAACACTTAATGAATATGGTCTGTTCTTACATAAAAAATACACAAAACTACAAGTGTTAATAGTGTCCAAATAACTCTAAATTAAGTCTTTGTTACTTAGAATATGTTCCCCATACTAAAGTGACATCTTGATCATTACTAATTCACTAGTAATTGAACACTTATTAACAAACACATGTTCCCTAATCTAAAGTTGCCTCCTTTTTACACTTAGTTAATATATTATAGCACATAACTACTGCAATGAACAAGCGATGGGTTACACCTTTGAAAAAAATGGATCTATCTATAGGTTCCCTCTCATTCAGTGGTAGAATAACAAAGACAGCACAAGTACAAATACCTCATTTATTAAACCACTGGTTCAGGTTTTCCCAAGGCTGACAACAAATACTGCCTGAAAATTCAAACACTGACAAGTATCAATGTTTATAAACATGTCATACAATATGGTATCAAATGTATAAGCAGGTCATACTGTATGATAATACAGGTACTCTATTGTTGAACATCTGTGTGATCCTTTAACCAAAATCTGCCTGCTTAAAAAAAACACAATATAAAATACTGCACAATATTAAGTACAAAAATACAATAAATTGCACAATCTAAAAAATATAAAACCTGCACAGCTCAACATGAACTTGCTCTTCATCAGCTAAACTACACTTGTCAAAGCTTAGAACAAATGTACTGAACTGTACAAACATTGCACTTTCACAGCCTAAACTTGCTCTATAATTACTGCATCAGGTGATTTATTTCCCCTGTGCACTAACAAGGATATAACTAAATCTGCACAGGTTAATATTTCACGTTTCCAATACAATACAACCGATCTTTAACTGAACAAAGCAGATCACTTAAGTCTTTAATATTTCATCAACAAGGGGAGGAGTTGGCCTTTGGCCTTCATGTCCTCTATAATGCTCTTCTTCTCAGGGGTAATGTGGGTTGCACACCTCTTAGCAAAGGACTGCAGGGTCTCAGTTGCAGGATCATACTTCAGGGTCTTGAAGGTTTCAGGATCCACAATGCTGAGCTCTGCAATTGCAGCAGTCATCTTGATGGTTCCCCGGTCCACGCCATTGATTCTGAAGGCTTCAGTCATGGTGCGGACTTTGCTTAAGCTTTTCAAGACTTTTTTATATCTGCTGATAACCTCAGCTGGTCCTTTTGCTGAAAAATATATAAAACAAAAACAAAAGAACACGAGAAATGAGCACAAACAACGGCTTAAGGTCAGCTGAAATTGCTCAAACCGGTCACTTCTCTTTTGATAAAAGTATGAAGCATATTCTAGGAATGGGACAATCTGCTCATCTACTGATATGATTACATGCACAATATGTGGTTCAGAATTCAATACAAAAATGATACTCTAAGATCTGTTTAGTTGGTAAGTCTTACGGTTCAGAATTATGTTTACTTCTGAGAGACAAATCTTTCTAGCAATACATTTGATGTTGAATAATAATTAGTGTGAATGCTGCAAAATAAAATGGAGCTTTATTCTTGATGAAAGCCACATTTTTTACTTTAGACATTTAATTTTTATTTATCATCAAATTCCTAGTATATTCAGACTCTAGAACTGAAGATCTGTATTTTTGCCTCATAATTACTTCAGAACATATATTTTTAACAGCTCTTCCAATGCTTTTATTAATAATTACTTTTCATGACCACTTGTTGCTAACAGGGCAGGTGGTTCAAGTTATCCCATTCTTACCTCTCACATGAGCTTTTCCAAGCACAGCCACAGTTGCAGATGCAGGTGGCTGTGTCCAACGTTTCTTCCGTCTTTGGATGACAACATCACTGTCCGAGGACTCACTGATGTTTGGAGAAGATGGGGGAATGACGTCATCTTCATCCATGTTACCATCGTCATCCTCGTCGTCGTCCTCCAAAGTAAATACTTTTGGTTGAGCTTTGATCAAATAGGAGGATAGATGAGACAAAGATCAGATTGTTATGAAGACATATCACACCTTTCATTACAATTACATTACATTTTGCAGATACAAGTTGCTCCCAAATCACTCACATGATTTCTTCTTTCCCATGATTTGCTCACGCAAGAAATTGCGCTCTTGCTCAAGATCCTTTATTATTTTTTCTTGCCATTGGATCCTTGCTTCTAGGAACTCCACTTTGGAGATTGATCCTTAAAAACAAAAATGAGAGCAGGATACAAAAAATATTATGATTTGACAGTATTGAGTGAGTGAGTGAGTGAGAGAGAAAGAGAGAATGACATGCATGTAACAAAGGTAGTGGACCAGATATGGTGTGTGCGGCTGCCTCAACTTGATTTGTAAGCACATGTATACTGACAAAATCTGCCAACAACTTTAATCTCAGGCAGGAAAAATCCCTAGCAAAAAATGAAACTCTGCTAAGATACACTGCTAGAAAATGAGAAATCATTACCTGATCCAATGCTGCTTATGCTGCTGCGACTTGGAGCAGAGCTTCCTTCAACTTCAGGACCTACAGTATGGCATAGGTACAACAAAATCAACATATGAATAGAGGACTTTCAATGTTTAAACACATTTGGACAAGCTAATTATTTAGGTATTAAAGTTACTTGAAAGTTGACAAAGAAAAATTTACCATCCAAATCATTTTTGGTCACCTCTGTCATCGAGTCATTTTTAGGGACTTTTAGGGACATTTTCTTCTTGCCCTTAGGCTGTAAAAATATAAATAAATTCATGTCACTATAACCGGCAAAATGTAACTTAAATAATCTACACAAGATTCAAAAGCTCTTCTTGTTCGAATGACTGCATAGTGCATAATTTATTTTTCATTACAAAATATGGTTCATACTAAAGCATTACATATGCACCTACATTCACATTTTATGTTAATGTTACAGTTTCTTTCCTACTATTCACCCAGCTCACGTGCACACTCACGCACTCAGCTAGCTTAACGTTACATTAGCTAATTAGCCTACACACTGCAGATAAATAGGAGGGTTTACTACTCTTTAACTATGTAAACGGCCCGAGGACGAGCGTTATGATGTGCTTACAAAACTCAGGGGGAGTTTCAATTAACAGGCTAGCGCTTAACTTACCATTTTTGTTACACGAATTTCCCTCTTCACTCTCCAAACTGTGAACGAAACGGCAAATACCCACCTTCTCCGAATCTTTGACGTGACTGGTGGCTCCCTTTGGATGATTGGATGAGGATGTCACATGACAGCATAGTAACAGTCAATGATTGGATGAGAGCAACATATCGGAGGAACACGGCTACGGATTGGTAGATTGTTATGTCAATTACTGTAATGGCACTTCGCGCCATTCTTTGATGCAGGACTGCGAGACTGTTTACACATTTAGACATCAAAGAAGACGGGTGCGCGGGGCAATATTATGAGCTTTGAATCTAATATTATTCCATAGGTATAGGTTTAACAAATATGTTGTTGGGTTACGAGTTTTTGAGTCGAATACATTTTAGACGGTGCCCCAAGGAAAACTACAAGTTCACCAGATGGTTAATGAAAGAAGGCCTACTTTGAAAATGGATGAAATGCCCCTCTTGCTCTCATGTTATGAAGTTGAAACGGTCCTACGGCAAAAAGGAGGCAGCATGGTGAGTAGAACAACTAGACATGTGCCTTATTTATTAATTCTTTCTTTGTGTGTAAGCATAGGGGAGTGTGCAGCATGCAGCCATCCAATTATATCTGCTAGAATTCAGTGGCAAATCCTATATTTTACGACAATTTTTTTAATACAGAAGTTATGAGTGGTGTACACACAAAATATGCTAAGTCACATCTAGACAGTCACAATACAAATCACACACACAGCTGCAAATTTTAATTTTTAAGTAAGCTACTGTTTATTTGGTAGAGATAGGGGTTTTAATGTTTCCACAAAGTTCTATATGTGTACAAAATCTGAAATGAAAAATGCCTTTTTACCAATTTTAGATCACATTCCTGGTCATATTGTTCACCTATTTAACAATACATGCCACCAATCAGCTTGACTTTAAACTTGTACATGCACAGGGATTAATTGATTGATATCACCCTTTTCATGCTGCGTGGCACGGAAGCACAAGTGGTGACAAGTAGAGTAGAGTAGACACAGCTAAATTTACTCAAATGTCTAACCCAATTTAAGGTGTAACAGATATTACTTGTCAAGTAGGCCTAGAAATGGGACTGTTCTCTTGTGCTTTGAGATTGCATGGGGGGAGGGAATCACAAGGACTACTACCTTGTTCAATCCCAATCTTAGCTGTTTCAACACTTATACATAAACATCTATGTCCCCCTCTCCATCTTCCTTTATGTTACATTTTTATTAAGTGAAATCAGCACAGTATCATAGGTTTTTATTTTGTTACATTAACCTTTGGATTTAATCATCAGGACATGCCGAGATTCCTGTCACAAAGGGAAAACGGTGTCGAGGTCCATCCGAAGTGGCTCAATGTTTGAGAATACTCACATTCGACTGCATACGTGGATGCATTACATCTACAGGTGCGTGGTTTTACATTGTATAATAACAAAAGCCATCAAAGACAAACTCTTAACTCGGACCATAATGTTTTCTTTGAATGTTCTCACTATACTGTTGGTTGGGATGGGTCCTATAAGAGCCAATGCTTACGAGACATGAGTTTATACATTATATGGGAAGAATTCTGAACATTGGTCGAATTTATCAAGTATGTGTAATTGTATAAGTACTGGGTTGCGAAGAGTCCAATGTAGTACAAAGGTCTTGTGGATTTTTAGGTTTTAGGTGGTTCCCGGAAATTGTCTCAAAATAACTTAATTCATTGGCGAGAAAAAAACCCACACAAGTTCAAAAGAACTTAACTTTTCTAAACAGACACTTCACTGTGCTAATTTACTCAGTATCCATTTTTTCGGTTGTTTCTTAAAACTCTTCAAAGATACAGCAGATTTAATTTGTTTTGGGATTTTATTCCATTCCTCCCCTCATACAGAGAATGTTCTTCACCCTACTTTGCTTTTGAGATTTGTTGTTTCCGGTTTTTATACACTCTTGTATTCAGGCTATGAGTATCTGCTGTGTCTGCAAATGGGACTGCAAATGAGAAATTATGGTTATAATTATGACAACTTAAGAAATTGGTTTTAACCCCCCACTTCTAAATTGTGTCATTGAAATATTTATCTGGTTGATCTATTACAGATTCGCCCAAGGCCTTCGACTGAGACAAGTGGACATGCTGCAGGAAGGAATTACTCAGAGTTCTGCAACTCTGAGTAAACTTGCAGACAAGCTGCGGAGAGTTTGCAAATCAGGAATGAAAAGAATGAGAAGAAGAGGCAAGCAGACTGTTGGACAAAGAGCAGAGATTGTTATGATAGATTAAAGCAAATTTGGCCATAAAAGAAAGGTATGAAAGTTACTTAAACACTTATGAGTATTACTTTGATGCCAAATACATGATTTTGTGTCTAAAAACATGTATTTGATGTTGGTTAAGTCTGAGCTAAACTCAGCTACTGAAAGTAGAGACAATACATACATTTAAAACCTGTTTTTGCCTGAGGTGCTTGGAGGTGTATCTGCTGTATCTCGAGAAGTAACTACTGCATTATGAAATAAGATACATTGTAGTTCATTGATGCAATAGAGGGGAATGTCAGTTTTAAGAAACCACATTATTCCTACACCCCAGGACAGTTCAATATTTGTAAACATGCACCACTACTCCAAAGCTAGAGAGAACTTTTGAATTTTTGACTTATGATTTATTCTCTCCCATTTCCCACCATTATTGCAGAATCATTGTATTGTGAGTGCCATTGTCCTCATTTTGAAATATTTGCTCTTGTGAATTTCAGTACAACAGAGGACGGGCAAGCAACAGGAGTTCCTGGGTGTTCGGAATGCTAGGGATTAAGAATGACAGGAGGAGACCCATTCTTAAGATTGTGCATCACCGTTCAGTCAGGCATCTCTTGCCTCTAATAAAGAAGCATGTTCGTCGTGGAAGCTCTGTCATTTCAGATGGGTGGAGGTCTTACCGCCGTCTTCAGGATGAAGGGTACAATCACCTGACTGTCAACCATCAAGATTTTTTTGTCGACCCTGTTACAGGTGCACATACACAAAACCTGGAGAGATTTTGGGGTATTTGCAAGTCAACTATCTGGAGACAAAGAGGGAACCGCACACAAAAACTGTTGAGGGATCACTTAGATGTAATTGAGTGGACTTATTGGCGTGGAAAACATCACAATAACGGAACACTTGGAATGCTTCTGCATGACATTAGGAAAAAATATCCAGTATGAAACCTGTCTGAAATGTAGATGCAGATATCAAGTTGATATTTATACTACCAGTCAAAAGTTTCGACACACTAAATGTACTGTTACCTCTGAGAAAAATACTATTATCATGGACATGAAGGCCAAAGGTCAACTCCTTCCCTTGTTAAAGTATTAAAATGCAAGTGAGCTTCTTTGTTCAGTTAAAATTCTGTTATATTGTATTGGAAAAGTTAAATATTTGTGCACAGGGGAAATAAATCAACCTGATGCAGTAATTATAGAGCAAGTTTAGGCTGTGAAAGTGCAATGTTTGTACAGTTCAGTACATTTGTTCTAAGCTTGTATAAGTGTAGTTTAGCTGATGAAGAGCAAGTTCATGTTGAGCTGTGCAGGTTTTATATTTTTTGCAATTTATTGTATTTTTGTACTTAATATTGTGCAGTATTTTATATTGTGTTTTTTTTAAGCAGGCAGATTTTGGTTAAAGGATCACACAGATGTTCAACAATAGAGTACCTGTATTATCATACAGTATGACCTGCTTATACATTTGATACCATATTGTATGACATGTTTATAAACATTGATACTTGTCAGTGTTTGAATTTTCAGGCAGTATTTGTTGAACCAGTGGTTCAACAAATGAACCAGTGGTTTAATAAATGAGGTATTTGTACTTGTGCTGTCTTTGTTATTCTACCACTGAATGAGAGGGAACCTATAGATAGATCCATTTTTTTCAAAGGTGTAACCCATCGCTTGTTCATTGCAGTAGTTATGTGCTATAATATATTAACTAAGTGTAAAAAGGAGGCAACTTTAGATTAGGGAACATGTGTTGGTTAATAAGTGTTCAATTACTAGTGAATTAGTAATGATCAAGATGTCACTTTAGTATGGGGAACATATTCTAAGTAACAAAGACTTAATTTAGAGTTATTTGGACACTATTAACACTTGTAGTCTTGTGTATTTTTTATGTAAGAACAGACCATATTCATTAAGTGTTATTAAGGGAGAATAACTATTCTTGTGGTACTACCACCTTATAAAGTCCATACTAAGCAAAGCATATTAAGATCATAATTCATATGCAACAACTTCCTTACTTACTGCTAATAAGCAATAATTCTGAGGTTATTGAGGGAAAACTCTTAGTTAATGGCTTACTGGTTGTATAATAAGGCCATGCAGAATAAGGCATTAATAAGTACTTAATAATGACTAATTAAGAGCCAATATGTTACTAATTTGCATGCTAATAAGCAACTAATTAATGGTGAATAGGTGTACCTTAATATAAAGTGTTACCTTATTTTTTTCCGGTATTTTGAACATCGAGCCCACTTCGTGATTTGTCTAGGATGATATAGAGTGGTTGAATCAAGCATCGTAGCGAAAATGTATTGTACATTTAGCGCATTTTGTAAATCCCATTGATTTCTGTTGGAAGACTCATTGCTTCGTTGGCCGGAAGCGGAAAGGGAACTAGTTTGGTTGTAGTTCAAATTTGGTTGTAGTCTTTTCGCTCGGTTCTAGCCCTACTGTTGAGTCGGAGAACCGAGCGAAAAGAATACAACCAAACGTAAACAGCCCCCATTTACGTTTCCGGCCAATAAGCAATGAATCTAGGAGGTATTCTAGTCCGCTGAGCTATGAGCCAGCGGGAGATAACGTTATGGATTGTACATATTTATAATTCGAAATTCGTCTCAGCCTTTATACCACAAACACTCTAGGGTCAATAGCATATAACCGTGTTGTCTGATTACAGTTTGATTCATTTTTCACTATTTAACAGATCTCGTTCTGAAGAATAATCACCGCGCCATTCGTTTCAATGGGAATCGGGACGGTCTATACTTTCAACATAAAGTGTATTTATATTTTTTAATTCGTCCCAGCCTTTACACCACAGACACTATAGGGTCTATAGCATATAACCGCATTTTCTGATTGCAGTTTAATGTAACAGTAAGCTGACAACGCCGCAACTGCAAATGAAACACACGGAGATAACAATGGCAACCGGTCAAACAAATCATTCTGCGCGCGCATCCGCCGTTTTGATAAACAAATAACCCCCCAATTGAACGAAGTTAAACCGAGTGCGCGTGCCGTTCACAGACACCAGAATGAACGAGTTCACAGTAACGTTCATCAGGCAGTAATACAGTACGTTCAGTTCACGTTCGCCGAAAATATGAACGAGTACATGAACTATCGTTCAATGAACGCGTTCAGGCACAACACTGTCGGGAGTATTCGTTCTCACCGAGTAAGAATACTCAGTGGAAGGAGCTGAAGTACAAAAACCACGAAAAAAATTAGCTTTTCTTTTATTCTAAAAGAAAAGCTCATTTCCCCAACAAGATTAAATGCGCCATATTCATACCTAGCTATGGTCAGCCATTTGACTTTCACAATGAGAAAAATGGGCTTGGAATGAGAATTTTAAAGCAAGCGTCCTTTCTTATTGGACGAATTATAATGATGGTCTGTGTTTATACAGGTGGGCTAGTGGCGCAATGGATAACGCGTCTGACTACGGATCAGAAGATTCCAGGTTCGACTCCTGGCTAGCTCGAAAGATTTTAAAATGCCTGGAAACTAATGCTGGGTTATTATTCCATAGAATAACATGCACCACACCAAATTGCTCTCAGGGTAGACATTTGAGTTTCACAATGAACAATAGAGGTAGGAACAAGTAATTTTATGGGGTGATATCATTCTATTTCACTTTTTCATTTGCATTAGACTTTTATATGACGTTTGTAGACGGGTTAGAAGTCTGCTAAGCGAGAAGAATCTAAGTCCGAGCCATCGGGAGTATACGTTCTCACCGAGTAAGAATACTCAGTGGAAGGAGCTGAAGTACAAAAGCCACGAAAGAAATTAGCTTTTCTTTTATTCTAAAAGAAAAGCTCATTTCCCCAACAAGATTGAATGCGCCATATTCATACCTAGCTATGGTCAGCCATTTGACTTTCACAATGAGAAAAATGGGCTTGGAATGAGAATTTTAAAGCAAGCGTCCTTTCTTATTGGACGAATTTTAATGATGGTCTATGTTTATACAGGTGGGCTAGTGGCGCAATGGATAACGCGTCTGACTACGGATCAGAAGATTCCAGGTTCGACTCCTGGCTAGCTCAAAAGATTTTAAAATGCCTGGAAACTAATGCTGGGTTATTATTCCAAAGAATAACATGCACCACACCAAATTGCTCTCAGGGTAGACATTTGAGTTTCACAATGAACAATAGAGGTAGGAACCAGTAATTTTATGGGGTGATATCATTCTATTTCACTTTTTCATTTGCTTTAGACTTTTATATGACGTTTGTAGACGGGTTAGAAGTCTGCTAAGCGAGAAGAATCTAAGTCCGAGCCATCGGGAGTATTCGTTCTCACCGAGTAAGAATACTCAGTGGAAGGAGCTGAAGTACAAAAGCCACGAAAAAAATTAGCTTTTCTTTTATTCTAAAAGAAAAGCTCATTTCCCCAACAAGATTGAATGCGCCATATTCATACCTAGCTATGGTCAGCCATTTGACTTTCACAATGAGAAAAATGGGCTTGGAATGAGAATTTTAAAGCAAGCGTCCTTTCTTATTGGACGAATTTTAATGATGGTCTGTGTTTATACAGGTGGGTTAGTGGCGCAATGGATAACGCGTCTGACTACGGATCAGAAGATTCGAGGTTCGACTCCTGGCTAGCTCGAAAGATTTTAAAATGCCTGGAAACTAATGCTGGGTTAATATTCCAAAGAATAACATGCACCACACCAAATTGCTCTCAGGGTAGACATTTGAGTTTCACAAAGAACAATAGAGGTAGGAAAAAGTAATTATATGGGGTGATATCATTCTATTTCACTTTTTCCTTTGCTTTAGACTTTTATATGACGTTTGTAGACGGGTTAGAAGTCTGCTAAGCGAGTTGAATCTAAGTCCGAGCCATCGGGAGTATTCGTTCTCACCGAGTAAGAATACTCAGTGGAAGGAGCTGAAGTACAAAAGCCACGAAAAAAATTTGCTTTTCTTTTATTCTAAAAGAAAAGCTCATTTCCCCAACAAGATTGAATGCGCCATATTCATACCTAGCTATGGTCAGCCGTTTGACTTTCACAATGAGAAAAATGGGCTTGGAATGAGAATTTTAAAGCAAGCGTCCTTTCTTATTGGACGAATTATAATGATGGTCTGTGTTTATACAGGTGGGTTAGTGGCGCAATGGATAACGTGTCTGACTACGGATCCGAAGATTCCAGGTTCGACTCCTGGCTAGCTCGAAAGATTTTAAAATGCCTGGAAACTAATGCTGGGTTATTATTCCAAAGAATAACATGCACCACACCAAATTGCTCTCAGGGTAGACATTTGAGTTTCACAATGAACAATAGAGGTAGGAACCAGTAATTTTATGGGGTGATATCATTCTATTTCACTTTTTCATTTGCATTAGACTTTTATATGACGTTTGTAGACGGGTTAGAAGTCTGCTAAGCGAGAAGAATCTAAGTCCGAGCCATCGGGAGTATTCGTTCTCACCGAGTAAGAATACTCAGTGGAAGGAGCTGAAGTACAAAAGCCACGAAAAAAATTAGCTTTTCTTTTATTCTAAAAGAAAAGCTCATTTCCCCAACAAGATTGAATGCGCCATATTCATACCTAGCTATGGTCAGCCATTTGACTTTCACAATGAGAAAAATGGGCTTGGAATGAGAATTTTAAAGCAAGCGTCCTTTCTTATTGGACGAATTTTAATGATGGTCTGTGTTTATACAGGTGGGCTAGTGGCGCAATGGATAACGCGTCTGACTACGGATCAGAAGATTCCAGGTTCGACTCCTGGCTAGCTCGATAGATTTTAAAATGCCTGGAAACTAATGCTGGGTGATTATTCCAAAGAATAACATGCACCACACCAAATTGCTCTCAGGGTAGACATTTGAGTTTCACAATGAACAATAGAGGTAGGAACAAGGAATTTAATGGGGTGATATCATTCTATTTCACTTTTTCCTTTGCTTTAGACTTTCATATAACGTTTTAGACGTGTTAGAAGTCTGCTAAGCGAGAAGTATCTAAGTCCGAGCCATCCGGAGTATTCTGTCCCACCGAGTACGAATACTCAGTGGAAGGAGCTGAAGTGCAGAAGCCACAAAAAACACGAAAGAAATTAGCTATTCTTTTATTCTAAAAGAAAAGCTAATTTCCCCAACAAGATTGAATGCGCCATATTCATACCTAGATATGGTCAGCCATTTGACTTTCACAATGAGAAAAATGGGCTTGGAATGAGAATTTTAAAGCAAGAATATGGCGCATTCAATCTTGCGTCCTTTCTTATTGGACGAATTTTAATGATGGTCTATGTTTATACAGGTGGGCTAGTGGCGCAATGGATAACGCGTCTGACTACGGATCAGAAGATTCCAGGTTCGACTCCTGGCTAGCTCGAAAGATTTTAAAATGCCTGGAAACTAATGCTGGGTTATTATTCCAAAGAATAACATGCACCACACCAAATTGCTCTCAGGATAGACATTTGAGTTTCACAATGAACAATAGAGGTAGGAACCAGTAATTTTATGGGGTGATATCATTCTATTTCACTTTTTCATTTGCTTTAGACTTTTATATGACGTTTGTAGACGGGTTAGAAGTCTGCTAAGCGAGAAGAATCTAAGTCCGAGCCATCGGGAGTATTCGTTCTCACCGAGTAAGAATACTCAGTGGAAGGAGCTGAAGTACAAAAGCCACGAAAAAAATTAGCTTTTCTTTTATTCTAAAAGAAAAGCTCATTTCCCCAACAAGATTGAATGCGCCATATTCATACCTAGCTATGGTCAGCCATTTGACTTTCACAATGAGAAAAATGGGCTTGGAATGAGAATTTTAAAGCAAGCGTCCTTTCTTATTGGACGAATTTTAATGATGGTCTGTGTTTATACAGGTGGGTTAGTGGCGCAATGGATAACGCGTCTGACTACGGATCAGAAGATTCGAGGTTCGACTCCTGGCTAGCTCGAAAGATTTTAAAATGCCTGGAAACTAATGCTGGGTTAATATTCCAAAGAATAACATGCACCACACCAAATTGCTCTCAGGGTAGACATTTGAGTTTCACAAAGAACAATAGAGGTAGGAAAAAGTAATTATATGGGGTGATATCATTCTATTTCACTTTTTCCTTTGCTTTAGACTTTTATATGACGTTTGTAGACGGGTTAGAAGTCTGCTAAGCGAGTTGAATCTAAGTCCGAGCCATCGGGAGTATTCGTTCTCACCGAGTAAGAATACTCAGTGGAAGGAGCTGAAGTACAAAAGCCACGAAAAAAATTTGCTTTTCTTTTATTCTAAAAGAAAAGCTAATTTCCCCAACAAGATTGAATGCGCCATATTCATACCTAGCTATGGTCAGCCGTTTGACTTTCACAATGAGAAAAATGGGCTTGGAATGAGAATTTTAAAGCAAGCGTCCTTTCTTATTGGACGAATTATAATGATGGTCTGTGTTTATACAGGTGGGTTAGTGGCGCAATGGATAACGTGTCTGACTACGGATCCGAAGATTCCAGGTTCGACTCCTGGCTAGCTCGAAAGATTTTAAAATGCCTGGAAACTAATGCTGGGTTATTATTCCAAAGAATAACATGCACCACACCAAATTGCTCTCAGGGTAGACATTTGAGTTTCACAATGAACAATAGAGGTAGGAACCAGTAATTTTATGGGGTGATATCATTCTATTTCACTTTTTCATTTGCTTTAGACTTTTATATGACGTTTGTAGACGGGTTAGAAGTCTGCAAAGCGAGAAGAATCTAAGTCCGAGCCATCGGGAGTATTCGTTCTCACCGAGTAAGAATACTCAGTGGAAGGAGCTGAAGTACAAAAGCCACGAAAAAAATTAGCTTTTCTTTTATTCTAAAAGAAAAGCTCATTTCCCCAACAAGATTGAATGCGCCATATTCATACCTAGCTATGGTCAGCCATTTGACTTTCACAATGAGAAAAATGGGCTTGGAATGAGAATTTTAAAGCAAGCGTCCTTTCTTATTGGACGAATTTTAATGATGGTCTATGTTTATACAGGTGGGCTAGTGGCGCAATGGATAACGCGTCTGACTACGGATCAGAAGATTCCAGGTTCGACTCCTGGCTAGCTCGAAAGATTTTAAAATGCCTGGAAACTAATGCTGGGTTATTATTCCAAAGAATAACATGCACCACACCAAATTGCTCTCAGGGTAGACATTTGAGTTTCACAATGAACAATAGAGGTAGGAACCAGTAATTTTATGGGGTGATATCATTCTATTTCACTTTTTCATTTGCTTTAGACTTTTATATGACGTTTGTAGACGGGTTAGAAGTCTGCTAAGCGAGAAGAATCTAAGTCCGAGCCATCGGGAGTATTCGTTCTCACCGAGTAAGAATACTCAGTGGAAGGAGCTGAAGTACAAAAGCCACGAAAAAAATTAGCTTTTCTTTTATTCTAAAAGAAAAGCTCATTTCCCCAACAAGATTGAATGCGCCATATTCATACCTAGCTATGGTCAGCCATTTGACTTTCACAATGAGAAAAATGGGCTTGGAATGAGAATTTTAAAGCAAGCGTCCTTTCTTATTGGACGAATTTTAATGATGGTCTGTGTTTATACAGGTGGGTTAGTGGCGCAATGGATAACGCGTCTGACTACGGATCAGAAGATTCGAGGTTCGACTCCTGGCTAGCTCGAAAGATTTTAAAATGCCTGGAAACTAATGCTGGGTTAATATTCCAAAGAATAACATGCACCACACCAAATTGCTCTCAGGGTAGACATTTGAGTTTCACAAAGAACAATAGAGGTAGGAAAAAGTAATTATATGGGGTGATATCATTCTATTTCACTTTTTCCTTTGCTTTAGACTTTTATATGACGTTTGTAGACGGGTTAGAAGTCTGCTAAGCGAGTTGAATCTAAGTCCGAGCCATCGGGAGTATTCGTTCTCACCGAGTAAGAATACTCAGTGGAAGGAGCTGAAGTACAAAAGCCACGAAAAAAATTAGCTTTTCTTTTATTCTAAAAGAAAAGCTCATTTCCCCAACAAGATTGAATGCGCCATATTCATACCTAGCTATGGTCAGCCATTTGACTTTCACAATGAGAAAAATGGGCTTGGAATGAGAATTTTAAAGCAAGCGTCCTTTCTTATTGGACGAATTTTAATGATGGTCTGTGTTTATACAGGTGGGTTAGTGGCGCAATGGATAACGCGTCTGACTACGGATCAGATGATTCGAGGTTCGACTCCTGGCTAGCTCGAAAGATTTTAAAATGCCTGGAAACTAATGCTGGGTTATTATTCCAAAGAATAACATGCACCACACCAAATTGCTCTCAGGGTAGACATTTGAGTTTCACAATGAACAATAGAGGTAGGAACAAGTAATTTTATGGGGTGATATCATTCTATTTCACTTTTTCATTTGCTTTAGACTTTTATATGACGTTTGTAGACGGGTTAGAAGTCTGCTAAGCGAGAAGAATCTAAGTCCGAGCCATCGGGAGTATTCGTTCTCACCGAGTAAGAATACTCAGTGGAAGGAGCTGAAGTACAAAAGCCACGAAAAAAATTACCTTTTCTTTTATTCTAAAAGAAAAGCTCATTTCCCCAACAAGATTGAATGCGCCATATTCATACCTAGCTATGGTCAGCCATTTGACTTTCACAATGAGAAAAATGGGCTTGGAATGAGAATTTTAAAGCAAGCGTCCTTTCTTATTGGACGAATTTTAATGATGGTCTGTGTTTATACAGGTGGGCTAGTGGCGCAATGGATAACGCGTCTGACTACGGATCAGAAGATTCCAGGTTCGACTCCTGGCTAGCTCGAAAGATTTTAAAATGCCTGGAAACTAATGCTGGGTTATTATTCCAAAGAATAACATGCACCACACCAAATTGCTCTCAGGGTAGACATTTGAGTTTCACAATGAACAATAGAGGTAGGAACAAGGAATTTAATGGGGTGATATCATTCTATTTCACTTTTTCCTTTGCTTTAGACTTTCATATAACGTTTTAGACGTGTTAGAAGTCTGCTAAGCGAGAAGTATCTAAGTCCGAGCCATCGGGAGTAATCTGTCCCACCGAGTAAGAATACTCAGTGGAAGGAGCTGAAGTGCAGAAGCCACAAAAAACACGAAAGAAATTAGCTATTCTTTTATTCTAAAAGAAAAGCTCATTTCCCCAACAAGATTGAATGCGCCATATTCATACCTAGCTATGGTCAGCCATTTGACTTTCACAATGAGAAAAATGGGCTTGGAATGAGAATTTTAAAGCAAGCGTCCTTTCTTATTGGACGAATTTTAATGATGGTCTGTGTTTATACAGGTGGGCTAGTGGCGCAATGGATAACGCGTCTGACTACGGATCAGAAGATTCCAGGTTCGACTCCTGGCTAGCTCGTAAGATTTTAAAATGCCTGGAAACTAATGCTGGGTTATTATTCCAAAGAATAACATGCACCACACCAAATTGCTCTCAGGGTAGACATTTGAGTTTCACAATGAACAATAGAGGTAGGAACAAGTAATTTTATGGGGTGATATCATTCTATTTCACTTTTTCATTTGCTTTAGACTTTTATATGACGTTTGTAGACGGGTTAGAAGTCTGCAAAGCGAGAAGAATCTAAGTCCGAGCCATCGGGAGTATTCGTTCTCACCGAGTAAGAATACTCAGTGGAAGGAGCTGAAGTACAAAAGCCACGAAAAAAATTAGCTTTTCTTTTATTCTAAAAGAAAAGCTCATTTCCCCAACAAGATTGAATGCGCCATTTTCATTCCTAGCTATGGTCAGCCATTTGACTTTCACAATGAGAAAAATGGGCTTGGAATGAGAATTTTAAAGCAAGCGTCCTTTCTTATTGGAAGAATTTTAATGATGGTCTGTGTTTAAACAGGTGGGCTTGTGGCGCAATGGATTACGTGTCTGACTACGGATCAGAAGTTTCCAAGTTCGACTCCTGGCTAGCTCGAAAGATTTTAAGATGCCTGGAAACTAATGCTGGGTTATTATTCCAAAGAATAACATGCACCACACCAAATTGCTCTCAGGGTAGACATTTGAGTTTCACAATGAACAATAGAGGTAGGAACCAGTAATTTTATGGGGTGATATCATTCTATTTCACTTTTTCATTTGCTTTAGACTTTTATATGACGTTTGTAGACGGGTTAGAAGTCTGCTAAGCGAGAAGAATCTAAGTCCGAGCCATCGGGAGTATTCGTTCTCACCGAGTAAGAATACTCAGTGGAAGGAGCTGAAGTACAAAAGCCACGAAAAAAATTAGCTTTTCTTTTATTCTAAAAGAAAAGCTCATTTCCCCAACAAGATTGAATGCGCCATATTCATACCTAGCTATGGTCAGCCATTTGACTTTCACAATGAGAAAAATGGGCTTGGAATGAGAATTTTAAAGCAAGCGTCCTTTCTTATTGGACGAATTTTAATGATGGTCTGTGTTTATACAGGTGGGCTAGTGGCGCAATGGATAACGCGTCTGACTACGGATCAGAAGATTCCAGGTTCGACTCCTGGCTAGCTCGTAAGATTTTAAAATGCCTGGAAACTAATGCTGGGTTATTATTCCAAAGAATAACATGCACCACACCAAATTGCTCTCAGGGTAGACATTTGAGTTTCACAATGAACAATAGAGGTAGTAACAAGGAATTTAATGGGGTGATATCATTCTATTTCACTTTTTCCTTTGCTTTAGACTTTCATATAACGTTTTAGACATGTTAGAAGTCTGCTAAGCGAGAAGTATCTAAGTCCGAGCCATCGGGAGTAATCTGTCCCACCGAGTACGAATACTCAGTGGAAGGAGCTGAAGTGCAGAAGCCACAAAAAACACGAAAGAAATTAGCTATTCTTTTATTCTAAAAGAAAAGCTCATTTCCCCAACAAGATTGAATGCGCCATATTCATACCTAGCTATGGTCAGCCATTTGACTTTCACAATGAGAAAAATGGGCTTGGAATGAGAATTTTAAAGCAAGCGTCCTTTCTTATTGGACGAATTTTAATGATGGTCTGTGTTTATACAGGTTGGATTGGAATGAGAATTTTAAAGCAAGAATATGGCGCATTCAATCTTGCGTCCTTTCATATTGGATGAATTTTAATGATGGTATGTGTTTACACAGGTGGGCTAGTGGCGCAATGGTTAACGAGTCTGACTACGGATCAGAAGATTCCAGGTTCGACTCCTGGCTAGCTCGAAAGATTGAAAAATGCCTGGAAACTAATGCTGGGTTATTATTCCAAAGAATAACATGCACCACACCAAATTGCTCTCAGGGTAGACATTTGAGTTTCACAATGAACAATAGAGGTAGGAACAAGTAATTGAATGGGGTGATATCATTCTATTTCACTTTTTCATTTGCTTTAGACTTTTATATGACGTTTGTAGATGGGTTAGAAGTCTGCTAAGCGAGAAGAATCTAAGTCCGAGCCATCGGGAGTATTCGTTCTCACCGAGTAAGAATACTCAGTGGAAGGAGCTGAAGTACAAAAGCCACGAAAAAAATTAGCTTTTCTTTTATTCTAAAAGAAAAGCTCATTTCCCCAACAAGATTGAATGCGCCATATTCATACCTAGCTATGGTCAGCCATTTGACTTTCACAATGAGAAAAATGGGCTTGGAATGAGAATTTTAAAGCAAGCGTCCTTTCTTATTGGACGAATTTTAATGATGGTCTGTGTTTATACAGGTGGGTTAGTGGCGCAATGGATAACGCGTCTGACTACGGATCAGAAGATTCGAGGTTCGACTCCTGGCTAGCTCGAAAGATTTTAAAATGCCTGGAAACTAATGCTGGGTTAATATTCCAAAGAATAACATGCACCACACCAAATTGCTCTCAGGGTAGACATTTGAGTTTCACAAAGAACAATAGAGGTAGGAAAAAGTAATTATATGGGGTGATATCATTCTATTTCACTTTTTCCTTTGCTTTAGACTTTTATATGACGTTTGTAGACGGGTTAGAAGTCTGCTAAGCGAGTTGAATCTAAGTCCGAGCCATCGGGAGTATTCGTTCTCACCGAGTAAGAATACTCAGTGGAAGGAGCTGAAGTACAAAAGCCACGAAAAAAATTAGCTTTTCTTTTATTCTAAAAGAAAAGCTCATTTCCCCAACAAGATTGAATGCGCCATATTCATACCTAGCTATGGTCAGCCATTTGACTTTCACAATGAGAAAAATGGGCTTGGAATGAGAATTTTAAAGCAAGCGTCCTTTCTTATTGGACGAATTTTAATGATGGTCTGTGTTTATACAGGTGGGCTAGTGGCGCAATGGATAACGCGTCTGACTACGGATCAGAAGATTCCAGGTTCGACTCCTGGCTAGCTCGAAAGATTTTAAAATGCCTGGAAACTAATGCTGGGTTATTATTCCAAAGAATAACATGCACCACACCAAATTGCTCTCAGGGTAGACATTTGAGTTTCACAATGAACAATAGAGGTAGGAACAAGGAATTTAATGGGGTGATATCATTCTATTTCACTTTTTCCTTTGCTTTAGACTTTCATATAACGTTTTAGACGTGTTAGAAGTCTGCTAAGCGAGAAGTATCTAAGTCCGAGCCATCGGGAGTAATCTGTCCCACCGAGTAAGAATACTCAGTGGAAGGAGCTGAAGTGCAGAAGCCACAAAAAACACGAAAGAAATTAGCTATTCTTTTATTCTAAAAGAAAAGCTCATTTCCCCAACAAGATTGAATGCGCCATATTCATACCTAGCTATGGTCAGCCATTTGACTTTCACAATGAGAAAAATGGGCTTGGAATGAGAATTTTAAAGCAAGCGTCCTTTCTTATTGGACGAATTTTAATGATGGTCTGTGTTTATACAGGTGGGCTAGTGGCGCAATGGATAACGCGTCTGACTACGGATCAGAAGATTCCAGGTTCGACTCCTGGCTAGCTCGTAAGATTTTAAAATGCCTGGAAACTAATGCTGGGTTATTATTCCAAAGAATAACATGCACCACACCAAATTGCTCTCAGGGTAGACATTTGAGTTTCACAATGAACAATAGAGGTAGGAACAAGTAATTTTATGGGGTGATATCATTCTATTTCACTTTTTCATTTGCTTTAGACTTTTATATGACGTTTGTAGACGGGTTAGAAGTCTGCAAAGCGAGAAGAATCTAAGTCCGAGCCATCGGGAGTATTCGTTCTCACCGAGTAAGAATACTCAGTGGAAGGAGCTGAAGTACAAAAGCCACGAAAAAAATTAGCTTTTCTTTTATTCTAAAAGAAAAGCTCATTTCCCCAACAAGATTGAATGCGCCATATTCATACCTAGCTATGGTCAGCCATTTGACTTTCACAATGAGAAAAATGGGCTTGGAATGAGAATTTTAAAGCAAGCGTCCTTTCTTATTGGACGAATTTTAATGATGGTCTGTGTTTATACAGGTGGGCTAGTGGCGCAATGGATAACGCGTCTGACTACGGATCAGAAGATTCCAGGTTCGACTCCTGGCTAGCTCGATAGATTTTAAAATGCCTGGAAACTAATGCTGGGTGATTATTCCAAAGAATAACATGCACCACACCAAATTGCTCTCAGGGTAGACATTTGAGTTTCACAATGAACAATAGAGGTAGGAACAAGGAATTTAATGGGGTGATATCATTCTATTTCACTTTTTCCTTTGCTTTAGACTTTCATATAACGTTTTAGACGTGTTAGAAGTCTGCTAAGCGAGAAGTATCTAAGTCCGAGCCATCCGGAGTATTCTGTCCCACCGAGTACGAATACTCAGTGGAAGGAGCTGAAGTGCAGAAGCCACAAAAAACACGAAAGAAATTAGCTATTCTTTTATTCTAAAAGAAAAGCTAATTTCCCCAACAAGATTGAATGCGCCATATTCATACCTAGATATGGTCAGCCATTTGACTTTCACAATGAGAAAAATGGGCTTGGAATGAGAATTTTAAAGCAAGAATATGGCGCATTCAATCTTGCGTCCTTTCTTATTGGACAAATTTTAATGATGGTCTGTGTTTAAACTGGTGGGATAGTGGAGCAATGGAAAACGCTTCTGACTACGGATCAGAGGATTCCAGGTTCGACTCCTGGCTAGCTCGAAAGATTTTAAAATGCCTGGAAACTAATGCTGGGTTATTATTCCAAAGAATACCATGCACCACACCAAATTGCGCTCAGGGTACACATTTGAGTTTCACAATGAACAATAGAGGTAGGAACAAGTAATTTTATGGGGTGATGTCATTCTATTTCACTTTTTCATTTGCTTTAGACTTTTATATGGCGTTTGTAGACGGGTTAGAAGTCTACTAAGCGAGAAGAATCTAAGTCCGAGCCATCGGGAGTATTTGTTCTCACCGAGTAAGAATACTCAGTGGAAGGAGCTGAAGTACAAAAGCCACGAAAAAAATTAGCTTTTCTTTTATTCTAAAAGAAAAGCTCATTTCCCCAACCAGATTGAATGCGCCATATTCATACCTAGCTATGGTCAGCCATTTGACTTTCACAATGAGAAAAATGGGCTTGGAATGAGAATTTTAAAGCAAGCGTCCTTTCTTATTGGACGAATTTTAATGATGGTCTGTGTTTATACAGGTGGGCTAGTGGCGCAATTGATAACGCGTCTGACTACGGATCAGAAGATTCCAGGTTCGACTCCTGGCTAGCTCGATAGATTTTAAAATGCCTGGAAACTAATGCTGGGTTATTATTCCAAAGAATAACATGCACCACACCAAATTGCTCTCAGGGTAGACATTTGAGTTTCAGAATGAACAATAGAGGTAGGAACAAGGAATTTAATGGGGTGATATCATTCTATTTCACTTTTTCCTTTGCTTTAGACTTTCATATAACGTTTTAGACGTGTTAGAAGTCTGCTAAGCGAGAAGTATCTAAGTCCGAGCCATCGGGAGTATTCTGTCCCACCGAGTACGAATACTCAGTGGAAGGAGCTGAAGTGCAGAAGCCACAAAAAACACGAAAGAAATTAGCTATTCTTTTATTCTAAAAGAAAAGCTCATTTCCCCAACAAGATTGAATGCGCCATATTCATACCTAGATATGGTCAGCCATTTGACTTTCACAATGAGAAAAATGGGCTTGGAATGAGAATTTTAAAGCAAGAATATGGCGCATTCAATCTTGCGTCCTTTCTTATTGGACAAATTTTAATGATGGTCTGTGTTTAAACAGGTGGGTCAGTGGCGCAATGGAAAACGCGTCTGACTACGGATCAGAAGATTCCAGGTTCGACTCCTGGCTAGCTGGAATGATTTTAAAATGCCTGGAAACTAATGCTGGGTTATTATACCAAAGAATAACATGCACCACACCAAATTGCTCTCAGGGTAGACATTTGAGTTTCACAATGAACTATAGAGGTAGGAACAAGTAATTTTATGGGGTGATATCATTCTATTTCACTTTTTCATTTGCTTTAGACTTTTATATGATGTTTGTAGACGGGTTAGAAGTCTGCTAAGCGAGAAGAATCTAAGTCCGAGCCATCGGGAGTATTCGTTCTCACCGAGTAAGAATACTCAGTGGAAGGAGCTGAAGTACAAAAGCCACGAAAAAAATTAGCTTTTCTTTTATTCTAAAAGAAAAGCTCATTTCCCCAACAAGATTAAATGCGCCATATTCATACCTAGCTATGGTCAGCCATTTGACTTTCACAATGAGAAAAATGGGCTTGGAATGAGAATTTTAAAGCAAGCGTCCTTTCTTATTGGACGAATTATAATGATGGTCTGTGTTTATACAGGTGGGCTAGTGGCGCAATGGATAACGCGTCTGACTACGGATCAGAAGATTCCAGGTTCGACTCCTGGCTAGCTCGAAAGATTTTAAAATGCCTGGAAACTAATGCTGGGTTATTATTCCATAGAATAACATGCACCACACCAAATTGCTCTCAGGGTAGACATTTGAGTTTCACAATGAACAATAGAGGTAGGAACAAGTAATTTTATGGGGTGATATCATTCTATTTCACTTTTTCATTTGCTTTAGACTTTTATATGACGTTTGTAGACGGGTTAGAAGTCTGCTAAGCGAGAAGAATCTAAGTCCGAGCCATCGGGAGTATACGTTCTCACCGAGTAAGAATACTCAGTGGAAGGAGCTGAAGTACAAAAGCCACGAAAGAAATTAGCTTTTCTTTTATTCTAAAAGAAAAGCTCATTTCCCCAACAAGATTGAATGCGCCATATTCATACCTAGCTATGGTCAGCCATTTGACTTTCACAATGAGAAAAATGGGCTTGGAATGAGAATTTTAAAGCAAGCGTCCTTTCTTATTGGACGAATTTTAATGATGGTCTATGTTTATACAGGTGGGCTAGTGGCGCAATGGATAACGCGTCTGACTACGGATCAGAAGATTCCAGGTTCGACTCCTGGCTAGCTCGAAAGATTTTAAAATGCCTGGAAACTAATGCTGGGTTATTATTCCAAAGAATAACATGCACCACACCAAATTGCTCTCAGGGTAGACATTTGAGTTTCACAATGAACAATAGAGGTAGGAACCAGTAATTTTATGGGGTGATATCATTCTATTTCACTTTTTCATTTGCTTTAGACTTTTATATGACGTTTGTAGACGGGTTAGAAGTCTGCTAAGCGAGAAGAATCTAAGTCCGAGCCATCGGGAGTATTCGTTCTCACCGAGTAAGAATACTCAGTGGAAGGAGCTGAAGTACAAAAGCCACGAAAAAAATTAGCTTTTCTTTTATTCTAAAAGAAAAGCTCATTTCCCCAACAAGATTGAATGCGCCATATTCATACCTAGCTATGGTCAGCCATTTGACTTTCACAATGAGAAAAATGGGCTTGGAATGAGAATTTTAAAGCAAGCGTCCTTTCTTATTGGACGAATTTTAATGATGGTCTGTGTTTATACAGGTGGGTTAGTGGCGCAATGGATAACGCGTCTGACTACGGATCAGAAGATTCGAGGTTCGACTCCTGGCTAGCTCGAAAGATTTTAAAATGCCTGGAAACTAATGCTGGGTTATTATTCCAAAGAATAACATGCACCACACCAAATTGCTCTCAGGGTAGACATTTGAGTTTCACAATGAACAATAGAGGTAGGAACAAGTAATTTTATGGGGTGATATCATTCTATTTCACTTTTTCATTTGCTTTAGACTTTTATATGACGTTTGTAGACGGGTTAGAAGTCTGCTAAGCGAGAAGAATCTAAGTCCGAGCCATCGGGAGTATTCGTTCTCACCGAGTAAGAATACTCAGTGGAAGGAGCTGAAGTACAAAAGCCACGAAAAAAATTACCTTTTCTTTTATTCTAAAAGAAAAGCTCATTTCCCCAACAAGATTGAATGCGCCATA
Organism: Gadus macrocephalus; assembly: GCF_031168955.1. Classification (NCBI taxonomy): domain Eukaryota; kingdom Metazoa; phylum Chordata; class Actinopteri; order Gadiformes; family Gadidae; genus Gadus; species Gadus macrocephalus. The sequence goes on from NC_082386.1 coordinate 666,460, forward strand.
TTCATACCTAGCTATGGTCAGCCATTTGACTTTCACAATGAGAAAAATGGGCTTGGAATGAGAATTTTAAAGCAAGCGTCCTTTCTTATTGGACGAATTTTAATGATGGTCTGTGTTTATACAGGTGGGCTAGTGGCGCAATGGATAACGCGTCTGACTACGGATCAGAAGATTCCAGGTTCGACTCCTGGCTAGCTCGAAAGATTTTAAAATGCCTGGAAACTAATGCTGGGTTATAGACTTTTATATGACGTTTGTAGACGGGTTAGAAGTCTGCTAAGCGAGAAGAATCTAAGTCCGAGCCATCGGGAGTATACGTTCTCACCGAGTAAGAATACTCAGTGGAAGGAGCTGAAGTACAAAAGCCACGAAAGAAATTAGCTTTTCTTTTATTCTAAAAGAAAAGCTCATTTCCCCAACAAGATTGAATGCGCCATATTCATACCTAGCTATGGTCAGCCATTTGACTTTCACAATGAGAAAAATGGGCTTGGAATGAGAATTTTAAAGCAAGCGTCCTTTCTTATTGGACGAATTTTAATGATGGTCTATGTTTATACAGGTGGGCTAGTGGCGCAATGGATAACGCGTCTGACTACGGATCCGAAGATTCCAGGTTCGACTCCTGGCTAGCTCGAAAGATTTTAAAATGCCTGGAAACTAATGCTGGGTTATTATACCAAAGAATAACATGCACCACACCAAATTGCTCTCAGGGTAGACATTTGAGTTTCACAATGAACAATAGAGGTAGGAACAAGTAATTTTATGGGGTGATATCATTCTATTTCACTTTTTCATTTGCTTTAGACTTTTATATGATGTTTGTAGACGGGTTAGAAGTCTGCTAAGCGAGAAGAATCTAAGTCCGAGCCATCGGGAGTATTCGTTCTCACCGAGTAAGAATACTCAGTGGAAGGAGCTGAAGTACAAAAGCCACGAAAAAAATTAGCTTTTCTTTTATTCTAAAAGAAAAGCTCATTTCCCCAACAAGATTGAATGCGCCATATTCATACCTAGCTATGGTCAGCCATTTGACTTTCACAATGAGAAAAATGGGCTTGGAATGAGAATTTTAAAGCAAGCGTCCTTTCTTATTGGACGAATTTTAATGATGGTCTGTGTTTATACAGGTGGGCTAGTGGCGCAATGGATAACGCGTCTGACTACGGATCAGAAGATTCCAGGTTCGACTCCTGGCTAGCTCGAAAGATTTTAAAATGCCTGGAAACTAATGCTGGGTTATTATTCCAAAGAATAACATGCACCACACCAAATTGCTCTCAGGGTAGACATTTGAGTTTCACAATGAACAATAGAGGTAGGAACAAGGAATTTAATGGGGTGATATCATTCTATTTCACTTTTTCCTTTGCTTTAGACTTTCATATAACGTTTTAGACGTGTTAGAAGTCTGCTAAGCGAGAAGTATCTAAGTCCGAGCCATCGGGAGTAATCTGTCCCACCGAGTAAGAATACTCAGTGGAAGGAGCTGAAGTGCAGAAGCCACAAAAAACACGAAAGAAATTAGCTATTGTTTTATTCTAAAAGAAAAGCTCATTTCCCCAACAAGATTGAATGCGCCATATTCATACCTAGCTATGGTCAGCCATTTGACTTTCACAATGAGAAAAATGGGCTTGGAATGAGAATTTTAAAGCAAGCGTCCTTTCTTATTGGACGAATTTTAATGATGGTCTGTGTTTATACAGGTGGGCTAGTGGCGCAATGGATAACGCGTCTGACTACGGATCAGAAGATTCCAGGTTCGACTCCTGGCTAGCTCGTAAGATTTTAAAATGCCTGGAAACTAATGCTGGGTTATTATTCCAAAGAATAACATGCACCACACCAAATTGCTCTCAGGGTAGACATTTGAGTTTCACAATGAACAATAGAGGTAGGAACAAGTAATTTTATGGGGTGATATCATTCTATTTCACTTTTTCATTTGCTTTAGACTTTTATATGACGTTTGTAGACGGGTTAGAAGTCTGCAAAGCGAGAAGAATCTAAGTCCGAGCCATCGGGAGTATTCGTTCTCACCGAGTAAGAATACTCAGTGGAAGGAGCTGAAGTACAAAAGCCACGAAAAAAATTAGCTTTTCTTTTATTCTAAAAGAAAAGCTCATTTCCCCAACAAGATTGAATGCGCCATATTCATACCTAGCTATGGTCAGCCATTTGACTTTCACAATGAGAAAAATGGGCTTGGAATGAGAATTTTAAAGCAAGCGTCCTTTCTTATTGGACGAATTTTAATGATGGTCTGTGTTTATACAGGTGGGCTAGTGGCGCAATGGATAACGCGTCTGACTACGGATCAGAAGATTCCAGGTTCGACTCCTGGCTAGCTCGATAGATTTTAAAATGCCTGGAAACTAATGCTGGGTGATTATTCCAAAGAATAACATGCACCACACCAAATTGCTCTCAGGGTAGACATTTGAGTTTCACAATGAACAATAGAGGTAGGAACAAGGAATTTAATGGGGTGATATCATTCTATTTCACTTTTTCCTTTGCTTTAGACTTTCATATAACGTTTTAGACGTGTTAGAAGTCTGCTAAGCGAGAAGTATCTAAGTCCGAGCCATCCGGAGTATTCTGTCCCACCGAGTACGAATACTCAGTGGAAGGAGCTGAAGTGCAGAAGCCACAAAAAACACGAAAGAAATTAGCTATTCTTTTATTCTAAAAGAAAAGCTAATTTCCCCAACAAGATTGAATGCGCCATATTCATACCTAGATATGGTCAGCCATTTGACTTTCACAATGAGAAAAATGGGCTTGGAATGAGAATTTTAAAGCAAGAATATGGCGCATTCAATCTTGCGTCCTTTCTTATTGGACAAATTTTAATGATGGTCTGTGTTTAAACTGGTGGGATAGTGGAGCAATGGAAAACGCTTCTGACTACGGATCAGAGGATTCCAGGTTCGACTCCTGGCTAGCTCGAAAGATTTTAAAATGCCTGGAAACTAATGCTGGGTTATTATTCCAAAGAATACCATGCACCACACCAAATTGCGCTCAGGGTACACATTTGAGTTTCACAATGAACAATAGAGGTAGGAACAAGTAATTTTATGGGGTGATGTCATTCTATTTCACTTTTTCATTTGCTTTAGACTTTTATATGGCGTTTGTAGACGGGTTAGAAGTCTACTAAGCGAGAAGAATCTAAGTCCGAGCCATCGGGAGTATTTGTTCTCACCGAGTAAGAATACTCAGTGGAAGGAGCTGAAGTACAAAAGCCACGAAAAAAATTAGCTTTTCTTTTATTCTAAAAGAAAAGCTCATTTCCCCAACAAGATTGAATGCGCCATATTCATACCTAGCTATGGTCAGCCATTTGACTTTCACAATGAGAAAAATGGGCTTGGAATGAGAATTTTAAAGCAAGCGTCCTTTCTTATTGGACGAATTTTAATGATGGTCTGTGTTTATACAGGTGGGCTAGTGGCGCAATTGATAACGCGTCTGACTACGGATCAGAAGATTCCAGGTTCGACTCCTGGCTAGCTCGATAGATTTTAAAATGCCTGGAAACTAATGCTGGGTTATTATTCCAAAGAATAACATGCACCACACCAAATTGCTCTCAGGGTAGACATTTGAGTTTCAGAATGAACAATAGAGGTAGGAACAAGGAATTTAATGGGGTGATATCATTCTATTTCACTTTTTCCTTTGCTTTAGACTTTCATATAACGTTTTAGACGTGTTAGAAGTCTGCTAAGCGAGAAGTATCTAAGTCCGAGCCATCGGGAGTATTCTGTCCCACCGAGTACGAATACTCAGTGGAAGGAGCTGAAGTGCAGAAGCCACAAAAAACACGAAAGAAATTAGCTATTCTTTTATTCTAAAAGAAAAGCTCATTTCCCCAACAAGATTGAATGCGCCATATTCATACCTAGATATGGTCAGCCATTTGACTTTCACAATGAGAAAAATGGGCTTGGAATGAGAATTTTAAAGCAAGAATATGGCGCATTCAATCTTGCGTCCTTTCTTATTGGACAAATTTTAATGATGGTCTGTGTTTAAACAGGTGGGTCAGTGGCGCAATGGAAAACGCGTCTGACTACGGATCAGAAGATTCCAGGTTCGACTCCTGGCTAGCTGGAATGATTTTAAAATGCCTGGAAACTAATGCTGGGTTATTATACCAAAGAATAACATGCACCACACCAAATTGCTCTCAGGGTAGACATTTGAGTTTCACAATGAACTATAGAGGTAGGAACAAGTAATTTTATGGGGTGATATCATTCTATTTCACTTTTTCATTTGCTTTAGACTTTTATATGATGTTTGTAGACGGGTTAGAAGTCTGCTAAGCGAGAAGAATCTAAGTCCGAGCCATCGGGAGTATTCGTTCTCACCGAGTAAGAATACTCAGTGGAAGGAGCTGAAGTACAAAAGCCACGAAAAAAATTAGCTTTTCTTTTATTCTAAAAGAAAAGCTCATTTCCCCAACAAGATTAAATGCGCCATATTCATACCTAGCTATGGTCAGCCATTTGACTTTCACAATGAGAAAAATGGGCTTGGAATGAGAATTTTAAAGCAAGCGTCCTTTCTTATTGGACGAATTATAATGATGGTCTGTGTTTATACAGGTGGGCTAGTGGCGCAATGGATAACGCGTCTGACTACGGATCAGAAGATTCCAGGTTCGACTCCTGGCTAGCTCGAAAGATTTTAAAATGCCTGGAAACTAATGCTGGGTTATTATTCCATAGAATAACATGCACCACACCAAATTGCTCTCAGGGTAGACATTTGAGTTTCACAATGAACAATAGAGGTAGGAACAAGTAATTTTATGGGGTGATATCATTCTATTTCACTTTTTCATTTGCTTTAGACTTTTATATGACGTTTGTAGACGGGTTAGAAGTCTGCTAAGCGAGAAGAATCTAAGTCCGAGCCATCGGGAGTATACGTTCTCACCGAGTAAGAATACTCAGTGGAAGGAGCTGAAGTACAAAAGCCACGAAAGAAATTAGCTTTTCTTTTATTCTAAAAGAAAAGCTCATTTCCCCAACAAGATTGAATGCGCCATATTCATACCTAGCTATGGTCAGCCATTTGACTTTCACAATGAGAAAAATGGGCTTGGAATGAGAATTTTAAAGCAAGCGTCCTTTCTTATTGGACGAATTTTAATGATGGTCTATGTTTATACAGGTGGGCTAGTGGCGCAATGGATAACGCGTCTGACTACGGATCAGAAGATTCCAGGTTCGACTCCTGGCTAGCTCGAAAGATTTTAAAATGCCTGGAAACTAATGCTGGGTTATTATTCCAAAGAATAACATGCACCACACCAAATTGCTCTCAGGGTAGACATTTGAGTTTCACAATGAACAATAGAGGTAGGAACCAGTAATTTTATGGGGTGATATCATTCTATTTCACTTTTTCATTTGCTTTAGACTTTTATATGACGTTTGTAGACGGGTTAGAAGTCTGCTAAGCGAGAAGAATCTAAGTCCGAGCCATCGGGAGTATTCGTTCTCACCGAGTAAGAATACTCAGTGGAAGGAGCTGAAGTACAAAAGCCACGAAAAAAATTAGCTTTTCTTTTATTCTAAAAGAAAAGCTCATTTCCCCAACAAGATTGAATGCGCCATATTCATACCTAGCTATGGTCAGCCATTTGACTTTCACAATGAGAAAAATGGGCTTGGAATGAGAATTTTAAAGCAAGCGTCCTTTCTTATTGGACGAATTTTAATGATGGTCTGTGTTTATACAGGTGGGTTAGTGGCGCAATGGATAACGCGTCTGACTACGGATCAGAAGATTCGAGGTTCGACTCCTGGCTAGCTCGAAAGATTTTAAAATGCCTGGAAACTAATGCTGGGTTATTATTCCAAAGAATAACATGCACCACACCAAATTGCTCTCAGGGTAGACATTTGAGTTTCACAATGAACAATAGAGGTAGGAACAAGTAATTTTATGGGGTGATATCATTCTATTTCACTTTTTCATTTGCTTTAGACTTTTATATGACGTTTGTAGACGGGTTAGAAGTCTGCTAAGCGAGAAGAATCTAAGTCCGAGCCATCGGGAGTATTCGTTCTCACCGAGTAAGAATACTCAGTGGAAGGAGCTGAAGTACAAAAGCCACGAAAAAAATTACCTTTTCTTTTATTCTAAAAGAAAAGCTCATTTCCCCAACAAGATTGAATGCGCCATATTCATACCTAGCTATGGTCAGCCATTTGACTTTCACAATGAGAAAAATGGGCTTGGAATGAGAATTTTAAAGCAAGCGTCCTTTCTTATTGGACGAATTTTAATGATGGTCTGTGTTTATACAGGTGGGCTAGTGGCGCAATGGATAACGCGTCTGACTACGGATCAGAAGATTCCAGGTTCGACTCCTGGCTAGCTCGAAAGATTTTAAAATGCCTGGAAACTAATGCTGGGTTATAGACTTTTATATGACGTTTGTAGACGGGTTAGAAGTCTGCTAAGCGAGAAGAATCTAAGTCCGAGCCATCGGGAGTATACGTTCTCACCGAGTAAGAATACTCAGTGGAAGGAGCTGAAGTACAAAAGCCACGAAAGAAATTAGCTTTTCTTTTATTCTAAAAGAAAAGCTCATTTCCCCAACAAGATTGAATGCGCCATATTCATACCTAGCTATGGTCAGCCATTTGACTTTCACAATGAGAAAAATGGGCTTGGAATGAGAATTTTAAAGCAAGCGTCCTTTCTTATTGGACGAATTTTAATGATGGTCTATGTTTATACAGGTGGGCTAGTGGCGCAATGGATAACGCGTCTGACTACGGATCCGAAGATTCCAGGTTCGACTCCTGGCTAGCTCGAAAGATTTTAAAATGCCTGGAAACTAATGCTGGGTTATTATACCAAAGAATAACATGCACCACACCAAATTGCTCTCAGGGTAGACATTTGAGTTTCACAATGAACAATAGAGGTAGGAACAAGTAATTTTATGGGGTGATATCATTCTATTTCACTTTTTCATTTGCTTTAGACTTTTATATGATGTTTGTAGACGGGTTAGAAGTCTGCTAAGCGAGAAGAATCTAAGTCCGAGCCATCGGGAGTATTCGTTCTCACCGAGTAAGAATACTCAGTGGAAGGAGCTGAAGTACAAAAGCCACGAAAAAAATTAGCTTTTCTTTTATTCTAAAAGAAAAGCTCATTTCCCCAACAAGATTGAATGCGCCATATTCATACCTAGCTATGGTCAGCCATTTGACTTTCACAATGAGAAAAATGGGCTTGGAATGAGAATTTTAAAGCAAGCGTCCTTTCTTATTGGACGAATTTTAATGATGGTCTGTGTTTATACAGGTGGGCTAGTGGCGCAATGGATAACGCGTCTGACTACGGATCAGAAGATTCCAGGTTCGACTCCTGGCTAGCTCGAAAGATTTTAAAATGCCTGGAAACTAATGCTGGGTTATTATTCCAAAGAATAACATGCACCACACCAAATTGCTCTCAGGGTAGACATTTGAGTTTCACAATGAACAATAGAGGTAGGAACAAGGAATTTAATGGGGTGATATCATTCTATTTCACTTTTTCCTTTGCTTTAGACTTTCATATAACGTTTTAGACGTGTTAGAAGTCTGCTAAGCGAGAAGTATCTAAGTCCGAGCCATCGGGAGTAATCTGTCCCACCGAGTAAGAATACTCAGTGGAAGGAGCTGAAGTGCAGAAGCCACAAAAAACACGAAAGAAATTAGCTATTCTTTTATTCTAAAAGAAAAGCTCATTTCCCCAACAAGATTGAATGCGCCATATTCATACCTAGCTATGGTCAGCCATTTGACTTTCACAATGAGAAAAATGGGCTTGGAATGAGAATTTTAAAGCAAGCGTCCTTTCTTATTGGACGAATTTTAATGATGGTCTGTGTTTATACAGGTGGGCTAGTGGCGCAATGGATAACGCGTCTGACTACGGATCAGAAGATTCCAGGTTCGACTCCTGGCTAGCTCGTAAGATTTTAAAATGCCTGGAAACTAATGCTGGGTTATTATTCCAAAGAATAACATGCACCACACCAAATTGCTCTCAGGGTAGACATTTGAGTTTCACAATGAACAATAGAGGTAGGAACAAGTAATTTTATGGGGTGATATCATTCTATTTCACTTTTTCATTTGCTTTAGACTTTTATATGACGTTTGTAGACGGGTTAGAAGTCTGCAAAGCGAGAAGAATCTAAGTCCGAGCCATCGGGAGTATTCGTTCCCACCGAGTAAGAATACTCAGTGGAAGGAGCTGAAGTACAAAAGCCACGAAAAAAATTAGCTTTTCTTTTATTCTAAAAGAAAAGCTCATTTCCCCAACAAGATTGAATGCGCCATATTCATACCTAGCTATGGTCAGCCATTTGACTTTCACAATGAGAAAAATGGGCTTGGAATGAGAATTTTAAAGCAAGCGTCCTTTCTTATTGGACGAATTTTAATGATGGTCTGTGTTTATACAGGTGGGCTAGTGGCGCAATGGATAACGCGTCTGACTACGGATCAGAAGATTCCAGGTTCGACTCCTGGCTAGCTCGATAGATTTTAAAATGCCTGGAAACTAATGCTGGGTGATTATTCCAAAGAATAACATGCACCACACCAAATTGCTCTCAGGGTAGACATTTGAGTTTCACAATGAACAATAGAGGTAGGAACAAGGAATTTAATGGGGTGATATCATTCTATTTCACTTTTTCCTTTGCTTTAGACTTTCATATAACGTTTTAGACGTGTTAGAAGTCTGCTAAGCGAGAAGTATCTAAGTCCGAGCCATCCGGAGTATTCTGTCCCACCGAGTACGAATACTCAGTGGAAGGAGCTGAAGTGCAGAAGCCACAAAAAACACGAAAGAAATTAGCTATTCTTTTATTCTAAAAGAAAAGCTAATTTCCCCAACAAGATTGAATGCGCCATATTCATACCTAGATATGGTCAGCCATTTGACTTTCACAATGAGAAAAATGGGCTTGGAATGAGAATTTTAAAGCAAGAATATGGCGCATTCAATCTTGCGTCCTTTCTTATTGGACAAATTTTAATGATGGTCTGTGTTTAAACTGGTGGGATAGTGGAGCAATGGAAAACGCTTCTGACTACGGATCAGAGGATTCCAGGTTCGACTCCTGGCTAGCTCGAAAGATTTTAAAATGCCTGGAAACTAATGCTGGGTTATTATTCCAAAGAATACCATGCACCACACCAAATTGCGCTCAGGGTACACATTTGAGTTTCACAATGAACAATAGAGGTAGGAACAAGTAATTTTATGGGGTGATGTCATTCTATTTCACTTTTTCATTTGCTTTAGACTTTTATATGGCGTTTGTAGACGGGTTAGAAGTCTACTAAGCGAGAAGAATCTAAGTCCGAGCCATCGGGAGTATTTGTTCTCACCGAGTAAGAATACTCAGTGGAAGGAGCTGAAGTACAAAAGCCACGAAAAAAATTAGCTTTTCTTTTATTCTAAAAGAAAAGCTCATTTCCCCAACAAGATTGAATGCGCCATATTCATACCTAGCTATGGTCAGCCATTTGACTTTCACAATGAGAAAAATGGGCTTGGAATGAGAATTTTAAAGCAAGCGTCCTTTCTTATTGGACGAATTTTAATGATGGTCTGTGTTTATACAGGTGGGCTAGTGGCGCAATGGATAACGCGTCTGACTACGGATCAGAAGATTCCAGGTTCGACTCCTGGCTAGCTCGATAGATTTTAAAATGCCTGGAAACTAATGCTGGGTTATTATTCCAAAGAATAACATGCACCACACCAAATTGCTCTCAGGGTAGACATTTGAGTTTCAGAATGAACAATAGAGGTAGGAACAAGGAATTTAATGGGGTGATATCATTCTATTTCACTTTTTCCTTTGCTTTAGACTTTCATATAACGTTTTAGACGTGTTAGAAGTCTGCTAAGCGAGAAGTATCTAAGTCCGAGCCATCGGGAGTATTCTGTCCCACCGAGTACGAATACTCAGTGGAAGGAGCTGAAGTGCAGAAGCCACAAAAAACACGAAAGAAATTAGCTATTCTTTTATTCTAAAAGAAAAGCTCATTTCCCCAACAAGATTGAATGCGCCATATTCATACCTAGATATGGTCAGCCATTTGACTTTCACAATGAGAAAAATGGGCTTGGAATGAGAATTTTAAAGCAAGAATATGGCGCATTCAATCTTGCGTCCTTTCTTATTGGACAAATTTTAATGATGGTCTGTGTTTAAACAGGTGGGTCAGTGGCGCAATGGAAAACGCGTCTGACTACGGATCAGAAGATTCCAGGTTCGACTCCTGGCTAGCTGGAATGATTTTAAAATGCCTGGAAACTAATGCTGGGTTATTATACCAAAGAATAACATGCACCACACCAAATTGCTCTCAGGGTAGACATTTGAGTTTCACAATGAACTATAGAGGTAGGAACAAGTAATTTTATGGGGTGATATCATTCTATTTCACTTTTTCATTTGCTTTAGACTTTTATATGATGTTTGTAGACGGGTTAGAAGTCTGCTAAGCGAGAAGAATCTAAGTCCGAGCCATCGGGAGTATTCGTTCTCACCGAGTAAGAATACTCAGTGGAAGGAGCTGAAGTACAAAAGCCACGAAAAAAATTAGCTTTTCTTTTATTCTAAAAGAAAAGCTCATTTCCCCAACAAGATTAAATGCGCCATATTCATACCTAGCTATGGTCAGCCATTTGACTTTCACAATGAGAAAAATGGGCTTGGAATGAGAATTTTAAAGCAAGCGTCCTTTCTTATTGGACGAATTATAATGATGGTCTGTGTTTATACAGGTGGGCTAGTGGCGCAATGGATAACGCGTCTGACTACGGATCAGAAGATTCCAGGTTCGACTCCTGGCTAGCTCGAAAGATTTTAAAATGCCTGGAAACTAATGCTGGGTTATTATTCCATAGAATAACATGCACCACACCAAATTGCTCTCAGGGTAGACATTTGAGTTTCACAATGAACAATAGAGGTAGGAACAAGTAATTTTATGGGGTGATATCATTCTATTTCACTTTTTCATTTGCTTTAGACTTTTATATGACGTTTGTAGACGGGTTAGAAGTCTGCTAAGCGAGAAGAATCTAAGTCCGAGCCATCGGGAGTATACGTTCTCACCGAGTAAGAATACTCAGTGGAAGGAGCTGAAGTACAAAAGCCACGAAAGAAATTAGCTTTTCTTTTATTCTAAAAGAAAAGCTCATTTCCCCAACAAGATTGAATGCGCCATATTCATACCTAGCTATGGTCAGCCATTTGACTTTCACAATGAGAAAAATGGGCTTGGAATGAGAATTTTAAAGCAAGCGTCCTTTCTTATTGGACGAATTTTAATGATGGTCTATGTTTATACAGGTGGGCTAGTGGCGCAATGGATAACGCGTCTGACTACGGATCAGAAGATTCCAGGGTCGACTCCTGGCTAGCTCGAAAGATTTTAAAATGCCTGGAAACTAATGCTGGGTTATTATTCCAAAGAATAACATGCACCACACCAAATTGCTCTCAGGGTAGACATTTGAGTTTCACAATGAACAATAGAGGTAGGAACCAGTAATTTTATGGGGTGATATCATTCTATTTCACTTTTTCATTTGCTTTAGACTTTTATATGACGTTTGTAGACGGGTTAGAAGTCTGCTAAGCGAGAAGAATCTAAGTCCGAGCCATCGGGAGTATTCGTTCTCACCGAGTAAGAATACTCAGTGGAAGGAGCTGAAGTACAAAAGCCACGAAAAAAATTAGCTTTTCTTTTATTCTAAAAGAAAAGCTCATTTCCCCAACAAGATTGAATGCGCCATATTCATACCTAGCTATGGTCAGCCATTTGACTTTCACAATGAGAAAAATGGGCTTGGAATGAGAATTTTAAAGCAAGCGTCCTTTCTTATTGGACGAATTTTAATGATGGTCTGTGTTTATACAGGTGGGTTAGTGGCGCAATGGATAACGCGTCTGACTACGGATCAGAAGATTCGAGGTTCGACTCCTGGCTAGCTCGAAAGATTTTAAAATGCCTGGAAACTAATGCTGGGTTATTATTCCAAAGAATAACATGCACCACACCAAATTGCTCTCAGGGTAGACATTTGAGTTTCACAATGAACAATAGAGGTAGGAACAAGTAATTTTATGGGGTGATATCATTCTATTTCACTTTTTCATTTGCTTTAGACTTTTATATGACGTTTGTAGACGGGTTAGAAGTCTGCTAAGCGAGAAGAATCTAAGTCCGAGCCATCGGGAGTATTCGTTCTCACCGAGTAAGAATACTCAGTGGAAGGAGCTGAAGTACAAAAGCCACGAAAAAAATTACCTTTTCTTTTATTCTAAAAGAAAAGCTCATTTCCCCAACAAGATTGAATGCGCCATATTCATACCTAGCTATGGTCAGCCATTTGACTTTCACAATGAGAAAAATGGGCTTGGAATGAGAATTTTAAAGCAAGCGTCCTTTCTTATTGGACGAATTTTAATGATGGTCTGTGTTTATACAGGTGGGCTAGTGGCGCAATGGATAACGCGTCTGACTACGGATCAGAAGATTCCAGGTTCGACTCCTGGCTAGCTCGAAAGATTTTAAAATGCCTGGAAACTAATGCTGGGTTATAGACTTTTATATGACGTTTGTAGACGGGTTAGAAGTCTGCTAAGCGAGAAGAATCTAAGTCCGAGCCATCGGGAGTATACGTTCTCACCGAGTAAGAATACTCAGTGGAAGGAGCTGAAGTACAAAAGCCACGAAAGAAATTAGCTTTTCTTTTATTCTAAAAGAAAAGCTCATTTCCCCAACAAGATTGAATGCGCCATATTCATACCTAGCTATGGTCAGCCATTTGACTTTCACAATGAGAAAAATGGGCTTGGAATGAGAATTTTAAAGCAAGCGTCCTTTCTTATTGGACGAATTTTAATGATGGTCTATGTTTATACAGGTGGGCTAGTGGCGCAATGGATAACGCGTCTGACTACGGATCCGAAGATTCCAGGTTCGACTCCTGGCTAGCTCGAAAGATTTTAAAATGCCTGGAAACTAATGCTGGGTTATTATACCAAAGAATAATATGCACCACACCAAATTGCTCTCAGGGTAGACATTTGAGTTTCACAATGAACAATAGAGGTAGGAACAAGTAATTTTATGGGGTGATATCATTCTATTTCACTTTTTCATTTGCTTTAGACTTTTATATGATGTTTGTAGACGGGTTAGAAGTCTGCTAAGCGAGAAGAATCTAAGTCCGAGCCATCGGGAGTATTCGTTCTCACCGAGTAAGAATACTCAGTGGAAGGAGCTGAAGTACAAAAGCCACGAAAAAAATTAGCTTTTCTTTTATTCTAAAAGAAAAGCTCATTTCCCCAACAAGATTGAATGCGCCATATTCATACCTAGCTATGGTCAGCCATTTGACTTTCACAATGAGAAAAATGGGCTTGGAATGAGAATTTTAAAGCACGCGTCCTTTCTTATTGGACGAATTTTAATGATGGTCTGTGTTTATACAGGTGGGCTAGTGGCGCAATGGATAACGCGTCTGACTACGGATCAGAAGATTCCAGGTTCGACTCCTGGCTAGCTCGAAAGATTTTAAAATGCCTGGAAACTAATGCTGGGTTATTATTCCAAAGAATAACATGCACCACACCAAATTGCTCTCAGGGTAGACATTTGAGTTTCACAATGAACAATAGAGGTAGGAACAAGGAATTTAATGGGGTGATATCATTCTATTTCACTTTTTCCTTTGCTTTAGACTTTCATATAACGTTTTAGACGTGTTAGAAGTCTGCTAAGCGAGAAGTATCTAAGTCCGAGCCATCGGGAGTAATCTGTCCCACCGAGTAAGAATACTCAGTGGAAGGAGCTGAAGTGCAGAAGCCACAAAAAACACGAAAGAAATTAGCTATTCTTTTATTCTAAAAGAAAAGCTCATTTCCCCAACAAGATTGAATGCGCCATATTCATACCTAGCTATGGTCAGCCATTTGACTTTCACAATGAGAAAAATGGGCTTGGAATGAGAATTTTAAAGCAAGCGTCCTTTCTTATTGGACGAATTTTAATGATGGTCTGTGTTTATACAGGTGGGCTAGTGGCGCAATGGATAACGCGTCTGACTACGGATCAGAAGATTCCAGGTTCGACTCCTGGCTAGCTCGTAAGATTTTAAAATGCCTGGAAACTAATGCTGGGTTATTATTCCAAAGAATAACATGCACCACACCAAATTGCTCTCAGGGTAGACATTTGAGTTTCACAATGAACAATAGAGGTAGGAACAAGTAATTTTATGGGGTGATATCATTCTATTTCACTTTTTCATTTGCTTTAGACTTTTATATGACGTTTGTAGACGGGTTAGAAGTCTGCAAAGCGAGAAGAATCTAAGTCCGAGCCATCGGGAGTATTCGTTCTCACCGAGTAAGAATACTCAGTGGAAGGAGCTGAAGTACAAAAGCCACGAAAAAAATTAGCTTTTCTTTTATTCTAAAAGAAAAGCTCATTTCCCCAACAAGATTGAATGCGCCATATTCATACCTAGCTATGGTCAGCCATTTGACTTTCACAATGAGAAAAATGGGCTTGGAATGAGAATTTTAAAGCAAGCGTCCTTTCTTATTGGACGAATTTTAATGATGGTCTGTGTTTATACAGGTGGGCTAGTGGCGCAATGGATAACGCGTCTGACTACGGATCAGAAGATTCCAGGTTTGACTCCTGGCTAGCTCGATAGATTTTAAAATGCCTGGAAACTAATGCTGGGTGATTATTCCAAAGAATAACATGCACCACACCAAATTGCTCTCAGGGTAGACATTTGAGTTTCACAATGAACAATAGAGGTAGGAACAAGGAATTTAATGGGGTGATATCATTCTATTTCACTTTTTCCTTTGCTTTAGACTTTCATATAACGTTTTAGACGTGTTAGAAGTCTGCTAAGCGAGAAGTATCTAAGTCCGAGCCATCCGGAGTATTCTGTCCCACCGAGTACGAATACTCAGTGGAAGGAGCTGAAGTGCAGAAGCCACAAAAAACACGAAAGAAATTAGCTATTCTTTTATTCTAAAAGAAAAGCTAATTTCCCCAACAAGATTGAATGCGCCATATTCATACCTAGATATGGTCAGCCATTTGACTTTCACAATGAGAAAAATGGGCTTGGAATGAGAATTTTAAAGCAAGAATATGGCGCATTCAATCTTGCGTCCTTTCTTATTGGACAAATTTTAATGATGGTCTGTGTTTAAACTGGTGGGATAGTGGAGCAATGGAAAACGCTTCTGACTACGGATCAGAGGATTCCAGGTTCGACTCCTGGCTAGCTCGAAAGATTTTAAAATGCCTGGAAACTAATGCTGGGTTATTATTCCAAAGAATACCATGCACCACACCAAATTGCGCTCAGGGTACACATTTGAGTTTCACAATGAACAATAGAGGTAGGAACAAGTAATTTTATGGGGTGATGTCATTCTATTTCACTTTTTCATTTGCTTTAGACTTTTATATGGCGTTTGTAGACGGGTTAGAAGTCTACTAAGCGAGAAGAATCTAAGTCCGAGCCATCGGGAGTATTTGTTCTCACCGAGTAAGAATACTCAGTGGAAGGAGCTGAAGTACAAAAGCCACGAAAAAAATTAGCTTTTCTTTTATTCTAAAAGAAAAGCTCATTTCCCCAACAAGATTGAATGCGCCATATTCATACCTAGCTATGGTCAGCCATTTGACTTTCACAATGAGAAAAATGGGCTTGGAATGAGAATTTTAAAGCAAGCGTCCTTTCTTATTGGACGAATTTTAATGATGGTCTGTGTTTATACAGGTGGGCTAGTGGCGCAATTGATAACGCGTCTGACTACGGATCAGAAGATTCCAGGTTCGACTCCTGGCTAGCTCGATAGATTTTAAAATGCCTGGAAACTAATGCTGGGTTATTATTCCAAAGAATAACATGCACCACACCAAATTGCTCTCAGGGTAGACATTTGAGTTTCAGAATGAACAATAGAGGTAGGAACAAGGAATTTAATGGGGTGATATCATTCTATTTCACTTTTTCCTTTGCTTTAGACTTTCATATAACGTTTTAGACGTGTTAGAAGTCTGCTAAGCGAGAAGTATCTAAGTCCGAGCCATCGGGAGTATTCTGTCCCACCGAGTACGAATACTCAGTGGAAGGAGCTGAAGTGCAGAAGCCACAAAAAACACGAAAGAAATTAGCTATTCTTTTATTCTAAAAGAAAAGCTCATTTCCCCAACAAGATTGAATGCGCCATATTCATACCTAGATATGGTCAGCCATTTGACTTTCACAATGAGAAAAATGGGCTTGGAATGAGAATTTTAAAGCAAGAATATGGCGCATTCAATCTTGCGTCCTTTCTTATTGGACAAATTTTAATGATGGTCTGTGTTTAAACAGGTGGGTCAGTGGCGCAATGGAAAACGCGTCTGACTACGGATCAGAAGATTCCAGGTTCGACTCCTGGCTAGCTGGAATGATTTTAAAATGCCTGGAAACTAATGCTGGGTTATTATACCAAAGAATAACATGCACCACACCAAATTGCTCTCAGGGTAGACATTTGAGTTTCACAATGAACAATAGAGGTAGGAACAAGTAATTTTATGGGGTGATATCATTCTATTTCACTTTTTCATTTGCTTTAGACTTTTATATGATGTTTGTAGACGGGTTAGAAGTCTGCTAAGCGAGAAGAATCTAAGTCCGAGCCATCGGGAGTATTCGTTCTCACCGAGTAAGAATACTCAGTGGAAGGAGCTGAAGTACAAAAGCCACGAAAAAAATTAGCTTTTCTTTTATTCTAAAAGAAAAGCTCATTTCCCCAACAAGATTAAATGCGCCATATTCATACCTAGCTATGGTCAGCCATTTGACTTTCACAATGAGAAAAATGGGCTTGGAATGAGAATTTTAAAGCAAGCGTCCTTTCTTATTGGACGAATTATAATGATGGTCTGTGTTTATACAGGTGGGCTAGTGGCGCAATGGATAACGCGTCTGACTACGGATCAGAAGATTCCAGGTTCGACTCCTGGCTAGCTCGAAAGATTTTAAAATGCCTGGAAACTAATGCTGGGTTATTATTCCATAGAATAACATGCACCACACCAAATTGCTCTCAGGGTAGACATTTGAGTTTCACAATGAACAATAGAGGTAGGAACAAGTAATTTTATGGGGTGATATCATTCTATTTCACTTTTTCATTTGCTTTAGACTTTTATATGACGTTTGTAGACGGGTTAGAAGTCTGCTAAGCGAGAAGAATCTAAGTCCGAGCCATCGGGAGTATACGTTCTCACCGAGTAAGAATACTCAGTGGAAGGAGCTGAAGTACAAAAGCCACGAAAGAAATTAGCTTTTCTTTTATTCTAAAAGAAAAGCTCATTTCCCCAACAAGATTGAATGCGCCATATTCATACCTAGCTATGGTCAGCCATTTGACTTTCACAATGAGAAAAATGGGCTTGGAATGAGAATTTTAAAGCAAGCGTCCTTTCTTATTGGACGAATTTTAATGATGGTCTATGTTTATACAGGTGGGCTAGTGGCGCAATGGATAACGCGTCTGACTACGGATCAGAAGATTCCAGGTTCGACTCCTGGCTAGCTCGAAAGATTTTAAAATGCCTGGAAACTAATGCTGGGTTATTATTCCAAAGAATAACATGCACCACACCAAATTGCTCTCAGGGTAGACATTTGAGTTTCACAATGAACAATAGAGGTAGGAACCAGTAATTTTATGGGGTGATATCATTCTATTTCACTTTTTCATTTGCTTTAGACTTTTATATGACGTTTGTAGACGGGTTAGAAGTCTGCTAAGCGAGAAGAATCTAAGTCCGAGCCATCGGGAGTATTCGTTCTCACCGAGTAAGAATACTCAGTGGAAGGAGCTGAAGTACAAAAGCCACGAAAAAAATTAGCTTTTCTTTTATTCTAAAAGAAAAGCTCATTTCCCCAACAAGATTGAATGCGCCATATTCATACCTAGCTATGGTCAGCCATTTGACTTTCACAATGAGAAAAATGGGCTTGGAATGAGAATTTTAAAGCAAGCGTCCTTTCTTATTGGACGAATTTTAATGATGGTCTGTGTTTATACAGGTGGGTTAGTGGCGCAATGGATAACGCGTCTGACTACGGATCAGAAGATTCGAGGTTCGACTCCTGGCTAGCTCGAAAGATTTTAAAATGCCTGGAAACTAATGCTGGGTTAATATTCCAAAGAATAACATGCACCACACCAAATTGCTCTCAGGGTAGACATTTGAGTTTCACAAAGAACAATAGAGGTAGGAAAAAGTAATTATATGGGGTGATATCATTCTATTTCACTTTTTCCTTTGCTTTAGACTTTTATATGACGTTTGTAGACGGGTTAGAAGTCTGCTAAGCGAGTTGAATCTAAGTCCGAGCCATCGGGAGTATTCGTTCTCACCGAGTAAGAATACTCAGTGGAAGGAGCTGAAGTACAAAAGCCACGAAAAAAATTTGCTTTTCTTTTATTCTAAAATAAAAGCTCATTTCCCCAACAAGATTGAATGCGCCATATTCATACCTAGCTATGGTCAGCCGTTTGACTTTCACAATGAGAAAAATGGGCTTGGAATGAGAATTTTAAAGCAAGCGTCCTTTCTTATTGGACGAATTATAATGATGGTCTGTGTTTATACAGGTGGGTTAGTGGCGCAATGGATAACGTGTCTGACTACGGATCCGAAGATTCCAGGTTCGACTCCTGGCTAGCTCGAAAGATTTTAAAATGCCTGGAAACTAATGCTGGGTTATTATTCCAAAGAATAACATGCACCACACCAAATTGCTCTCAGGGTAGACATTTGAGTTTCACAATGAACAATAGAGGTAGGAACCAGTAATTTTATGGGGTGATATCATTCTATTTCACTTTTTCATTTGCTTTAGACTTTTATATGACGTTTGTAGACGGGTTAGAAGTCTGCTAAGCGAGAAGAATCTAAGTCCGAGCCATCGGGAGTATTCGTTCTCACCGAGTAAGAATACTCAGTGGAAGGAGCTGAAGTACAAAAGCCACGAAAAAAATTAGCTTTTCTTTTATTCTAAAAGAAAAGCTCATTTCCCCAACAAGATTGAATGCGCCATATTCATACCTAGCTATGGTCAGCCATTTGACTTTCACAATGAGAAAAATGGGCTTGGAATGAGAATTTTAAAGCAAGCGTCCTTTCTTATTGGACGAATTTTAATGATGGTCTGTGTTTATACAGGTGGGTTAGTGGCGCAATGGATAACGCGTCTGACTACGGATCAGAAGATTCGAGGTTCGACTCCTGGCTAGCTCGAAAGATTTTAAAATGCCTGGAAACTAATGCTGGGTTATTATTCCAAAGAATAACATGCACCACACCAAATTGCTCTCAGGGTAGACATTTGAGTTTCACAATGAACAATAGAGGTAGGAACAAGTAATTTTATGGGGTGATATCATTCTATTTCACTTTTTCATTTGCTTTAGACTTTTATATGACGTTTGTAGACGGGTTAGAAGTCTGCTAAGCGAGAAGAATCTAAGTCCGAGCCATCGGGAGTATTCGTTCTCACCGAGTAAGAATACTCAGTGGAAGGAGCTGAAGTACAAAAGCCACGAAAAAAATTACCTTTTCTTTTATTCTAAAAGAAAAGCTCATTTCCCCAACAAGATTGAATGCGCCATATTCATACCTAGCTATGGTCAGCCATTTGACTTTCACAATGAGAAAAATGGGCTTGGAATGAGAATTTTAAAGCAAGCGTCCTTTCTTATTGGACGAATTTTAATGATGGTCTGTGTTTATACAGGTGGGCTAGTGGCGCAATGGATAACGCGTCTGACTACGGATCAGAAGATTCCAGGTTCGACTCCTGGCTAGCTCGAAAAATTTTAAAATGCCTGGAAACTAATGCTGGGTTATTATTCCAAAGAATAACATGCACCACACCAAATTGCTCTCAGGGTAGACATTTGAGTTTCACAATGAACAATAGAGGTAGGAACAAGGAATTTAATGGGGTGATATCATTCTATTTCACTTTTTCCTTTGCTTTAGACTTTCATATAACGTTTTAGACGTGTTAGAAGTCTGCTAAGCGAGAAGTATCTAAGTCCGAGCCATCGGGAGTAATCTGTCCCACCGAGTAAGAATACTCAGTGGAAGGAGCTGAAGTGCAGAAGCCACAAAAAACACGAAAGAAATTAGCTATTCTTTTATTCTAAAAGAAAAGCTCATTTCCCCAACAAGATTGAATGCGCCATATTCATACCTAGCTATGGTCAGCCATTTGACTTTCACAATGAGAGAAATGGGCTTGGAATGAGAATTTTAAAGCAAGCGTCCTTTCTTATTGGACGAATTTTAATGATGGTCTGTGTTTATACAGGTGGGCTAGTGGCGCAATGGATAACGCGTCTGACTACGGATCAGAAGATTCCAGGTTCGACTCCTGGCTAGCTCGTAAGATTTTAAAATGCCTGGAAACTAATGCTGGGTTATTATTCCAAAGAATAACATGCACCACACCAAATTGCTCTCAGGGTAGACATTTGAGTTTCACAATGAACAATAGAGGTAGGAACAAGTAATTTTATGGGGTGATATCATTCTATTTCACTTTTTCATTTGCTTTAGACTTTTATATGACGTTTGTAGACGGGTTAGAAGTCTGCTAAGCGAGAAGAATCTAAGTCCGAGCCATCGGGAGTATTCGTTCTCACCGAGTAAGAATACTCAGTGGAAGGAGCTGAAGTACAAAAGCCACGAAAAAAATTAGCTTTTCTTTTATTCTAAAAGAAAAGCTCATTTCCCCAACAAGATTGAATGCGCCATATTCATACCTAGCTATGGTCAGCCATTTGACTTTCACAATGAGAAAAATGGGCTTGGAATGAGAATTTTAAAGCAAGCGTCCTTTCTTATTGGACGAATTTTAATGATGGTCTGTGTTTATACAGGTGGGTTAGTGGCGCAATGGATAACGCGTCTGACTACGGATCAGAAGATTCCAGGTTCGACTCCTGGCTAGCTCGAAAGATTTTAAAATGCCTGGAAACTAATGCTGGGTTATTATTCCAAAGAATAACATGCACCACACCAAATTGCTCTCAGGGTAGACATTTGAGTTTCACAATGAACAATAGAGGTAGGAACAAGGAATTTAATGGGGTGATATCATTCTATTTCACTTTTTCCTTTGCTTTAGACTTTCATATAACGTTTTAGAAATGTTAGAAGTCTGCTAAGCGAGAAGTATCTAAGTCCGAGCCATCGGGAGTAATCTGTCCCACCGAGTACGAATACTCAGTGGAAGGAGCTGAAGTGCAGAAGCCACAAAAAACACGAAAGAAATTAGCTATTCTTTTATTCTAAAAGAAAAGCTCATTTCCCCAACAAGATTGAATGCGCCATATTCATACCTAGCTATGGTCAGCCATTTGACTTTCACAATGAGAAAAATGGGCTTGGAATGAGAATTTTAAAGCAAGCGTCCTTTCTTATTGGACGAATTTTAATGATGGTCTGTGTTTATACAGGTTGGATTGGAATGAGAATTTTAAAGCAAGAATATGGCGCATTCAATCTTGCGTCCTTTCATATTGGATGAATTTTAATGATGGTATGTGTTTACACAGGTGGTCTAGTGGCGCAATGGTTAACGAGTCTGACTACGGATCAGAAGATTCCAGGTTCGACTCCTGGCTAGCTCGAAAGATTGAAAAATGCCTGGAAACTAATGCTGGGTTATTATTCCAAAGAATAACATGCACCACACCAAATTGCTCTCAGGGTAGACATTTGAGTTTCACAATGAACAATAGAGGTAGGAACAAGTAATTGAATGGGGTGATATCATTCTATTTCACTTTTTCATTTGCTTTAGACTTTTATATGACGTTTGTAGATGGGTTAGAAGTCTGCTAAGCGAGAAGAATCTAAGTCCGAGCCATCGGGAGTATTCGTTCTCACCGAGTAAGAATACTCAGTGGAAGGAGCTGAAGTACAAAAGCCACGAAAAAAATTAGCTTTTCTTTTATTCTAAAAGAAAAGCTCATTTCCCCAACAAGATTGAATGCGCCATATTCATACCTAGCTATGGTCAGCCATTTGACTTTCACAATGAGAAAAATGGGCTTGGAATGAGAATTTTAAAGCAAGCGTCCTTTCTTATTGGACGAATTTTAATGATGGTCTGTGTTTATACAGGTGGGTTAGTGGCGCAATGGATAACGCGTCTGACTACGGATCAGAAGATTCGAGGTTCGACTCCTGGCTAGCTCGAAAGATTTTAAAATGCCTGGAAACTAATGCTGGGTTAATATTCCAAAGAATAACATGCACCACACCAAATTGCTCTCAGGGTAGACATTTGAGTTTCACAAAGAACAATAGAGGTAGGAAAAAGTAATTATATGGGGTGATATCATTCTATTTCACTTTTTCCTTTGCTTTAGACTTTTATATGACGTTTGTAGACGGGTTAGAAGTCTGCTAAGCGAGTTGAATCTAAGTCCGAGCCATCGGGAGTATTCGTTCTCACCGAGTAAGAATACTCAGTGGAAGGAGCTGTAGTACAAAAGCCACGAAAAAAATTAGCTTTTCTTTTATTCTAAAAGAAAAGCTCATTTCCCCAACAAGATTGAATGCGCCATATTCATACCTAGCTATGGTCAGCCATTTGACTTTCACAATGAGAAAAATGGGCTTGGAATGAGAATTTTAAAGCAAGCGTCCTTTCTTATTGGACGAATTTTAATGATGGTCTGTGTTTATACAGGTGGGCTAGTGGCGCAATGGATAACGCGTCTGACTACGGATCAGAAGATTCCAGGTTCGACTCCTGGCTAGCTCGAAAGATTTTAAAATGCCTGGAAACTAATGCTGGGTTATTATTCCAAAGAATAACATGCACCACACCAAATTGCTCTCAGGGTAGACATTTGAGTTTCACAATGAACAATAGAGGTAGGAACAAGGAATTTAATGGGGTGATATCATTCTATTTCACTTTTTCCTTTGCTTTAGACTTTCATATAACGTTTTAGACGTGTTAGAAGTCTGCTAAGCGAGAAGTATCTAAGTCCGAGCCATCGGGAGTAATCTGTCCCACCGAGTAAGAATACTCAGTGGAAGGAGCTGAAGTGCAGAAGCCACAAAAAACACGAAAGAAATTAGCTATTCTTTTATTCTAAAAGAAAAGCTCATTTCCCCAACAAGATTGAATGCGCCATATTCATACCTAGCTATGGTCAGCCATTTGACTTTCACAATGAGAAAAATGGGCTTGGAATGAGAATTTTAAAGCAAGCGTCCTTTCTTATTGGACGAATTTTAATGATGGTCTGTGTTTATACAGGTGGGCTAGTGGCGCAATGGATAACGCGTCTGACTACGGATCAGAAGATTCCAGGTTCGACTCCTGGCTAGCTCGAAAGATTTTAAAATGCCTGGAAACTAATGCTGGGTTATTATTCCAAAGAATAACATGCACCACACCAAATTGCTCTCAGGGTAGACATTTGAGTTTCACAATGAACAATAGAGGTAGGAACAAGGAATTTAATGGGGTGATATCATTCTATTTCACTTTTTCCTTTGCTTTAGACTTTCATATAACGTTTTAGAAATGTTAGAAGTCTGCTAAGCGAGAAGTATCTAAGTCCGAGCCATCGGGAGTAATCTGTCCCACCGAGTACGAATACTCAGTGGAAGGAGCTGAAGTGCAGAAGCCACAAAAAACACGAAAGAAATTAGCTATTCTTTTATTCTAAAAGAAAAGCTCATTTCCCCAACAAGATTGAATGCGCCATATTCATACCTAGCTATGGTCAGCCATTTGACTTTCACAATGAGAAAAATGGGCTTGGAATGAGAATTTTAAAGCAAGCGTCCTTTCTTATTGGACGAATTTTAATGATGGTCTGTGTTTATACAGGTTGGATTGGAATGAGAATTTTAAAGCAAGAATATGGCGCATTCAATCTTGCGTCCTTTCATATTGGATGAATTTTAATGATGGTATGTGTTTACACAGGTGGTCTAGTGGCGCAATGGTTAACGAGTCTGACTACGGATCAGAAGATTCCAGGTTCGACTCCTGGCTAGCTCGAAAGATTGAAAAATGCCTGGAAACTAATGCTGGGTTATTATTCCAAAGAATAACATGCACCACACCAAATTGCTCTCAGGGTAGACATTTGAGTTTCACAATGAACAATAGAGGTAGGAACAAGTAATTGAATGGGGTGATATCATTCTATTTCACTTTTTCATTTGCTTTAGACTTTTATATGACGTTTGTAGATGGGTTAGAAGTCTGCTAAGCGAGAAGAATCTAAGTCCGAGCCATCGGGAGTATTCGTTCTCACCGAGTAAGAATACTCAGTGGAAGGAGCTGAAGTACAAAAGCCACGAAAAAAATTAGCTTTTCTTTTATTCTAAAAGAAAAGCTCATTTCCCCAACAAGATTGAATGCGCCATATTCATACCTAGCTATGGTCAGCCATTTGACTTTCACAATGAGAAAAATGGGCTTGGAATGAGAATTTTAAAGCAAGCGTCCTTTCTTATTGGACGAATTTTAATGATGGTCTGTGTTTATACAGGTGGGTTAGTGGCGCAATGGATAACGCGTCTGACTACGGATCAGAAGATTCGAGGTTCGACTCCTGGCTAGCTCGAAAGATTTTAAAATGCCTGGAAACTAATGCTGGGTTAATATTCCAAAGAATAACATGCACCACACCAAATTGCTCTCAGGGTAGACATTTGAGTTTCACAAAGAACAATAGAGGTAGGAAAAAGTAATTATATGGGGTGATATCATTCTATTTCACTTTTTCCTTTGCTTTAGACTTTTATATGACGTTTGTAGACGGGTTAGAAGTCTGCTAAGCGAGTTGAATCTAAGTCCGAGCCATCGGGAGTATTCGTTCTCACCGAGTAAGAATACTCAGTGGAAGGAGCTGTAGTACAAAAGCCACGAAAAAAATTAGCTTTTCTTTTATTCTAAAAGAAAAGCTCATTTCCCCAACAAGATTGAATGCGCCATATTCATACCTAGCTATGGTCAGCCATTTGACTTTCACAATGAGAAAAATGGGCTTGGAATGAGAATTTTAAAGCAAGCGTCCTTTCTTATTGGACGAATTTTAATGATGGTCTGTGTTTATACAGGTGGGCTAGTGGCGCAATGGATAACGCGTCTGACTACGGATCAGAAGATTCCAGGTTCGACTCCTGGCTAGCTCGAAAGATTTTAAAATGCCTGGAAACTAATGCTGGGTTATTATTCCAAAGAATAACATGCACCACACCAAATTGCTCTCAGGGTAGACATTTGAGTTTCACAATGAACAATAGAGGTAGGAACAAGGAATTTAATGGGGTGATATCATTCTATTTCACTTTTTCCTTTGCTTTAGACTTTCATATAACGTTTTAGACGTGTTAGAAGTCTGCTAAGCGAGAAGTATCTAAGTCCGAGCCATCGGGAGTAATCTGTCCCACCGAGTAAGAATACTCAGTGGAAGGAGCTGAAGTGCAGAAGCCACAAAAAACACGAAAGAAATTAGCTATTCTTTTATTCTAAAAGAAAAGCTCATTTCCCCAACAAGATTGAATGCGCCATATTCATACCTAGCTATGGTCAGCCATTTGACTTTCACAATGAGAAAAATGGGCTTGGAATGAGAATTTTAAAGCAAGCGTCCTTTCTTATTGGACGAATTTTAATGATGGTCTGTGTTTATACAGGTGGGCTAGTGGCGCAATGGATAACGCGTCTGACTACGGATCAGAAGATTCCAGGTTCGACTCCTGGCTAGCTCGTAAGATTTAAAAATGCCTGGAAACTAATGCTGGGTTATTATTCCAAAGAATAACATGCACCACACCAAATTGCTCTCAGGGTAGACATTTGAGTTTCACAATGAACAATAGAGGTAGGAACAAGTAATTTTATGGGGTGATATCATTCTATTTCACTTTTTCATTTGCTTTAGACTTTTATATGACGTTTGTAGACGGGTTAGAAGTCTGCAAAGCGAGAAGAATCTAAGTCCGAGCCATCGGGAGTATTCGTTCTCACCGAGTAAGAATACTCAGTGGAAGGAGCTGAAGTACAAAAGCCACGAAAAAAATTAGCTTTTCTTTTATTCTAAAAGAAAAGCTCATTTCCCCAACAAGATTGAATGCGCCATTTTCATTCCTAGCTATGGTCAGCCATTTGACTTTCACAATGAGAAAAATGGGCTTGGAATGAGAATTTTAAAGCAAGCGTCCTTTCTTATTGGAAGAATTTTAATGATGGTCTGTGTTTAAATAGGTGGGCTTGTGGCGCAATGGATTACGTGTCTGACTACGGATCAGAAGTTTCCAAGTTCGACTCCTGGCTAGCTCGAAAGATTTTAAGATGCCTGGAAACTAATGCTGGGTTATTATTCCAAAGAATAACATGCACCACACCAAATTGCTCTCAGGGTAGACATTTGAGTTTCACAATGAACAATAGAGGTAGGAACCAGTAATTTTATGGGGTGATATCATTCTATTTCACTTTTTCATTTGCTTTAGACTTTTATATGACGTTTGTAGATGGGTTAGAAGTCTGCTAAGCGAGAAGAATCTAAGTCCGAGCCATCGGGAGTATTCGTTCTCACCGAGTAAGAATACTCAGTGGAAGGAGCTGAAGTACAAAAGCCACGAAAAAAATTAGCTTTTCTTTTATTCTAAAAGAAAAGCTCATTTCCCCAACAAGATTGAATGCGCCATATTCATACCTAGCTATGGTCAGCCATTTGACTTTCACAATGAGAAAAATGGGCTTGGAATGAGAATTTTAAAGCAAGCGTCCTTTCTTATTGGACGAATTTTAATGATGGTCTGTGTTTATACAGGTGGGCTAGTGGCGTAATGGATAACGCGTCTGACTACGGATCAGAAGATTCGAGGTTCGACTCCTGGCTAGCTCGAAAGATTTTAAAATGCCTGGAAACTAATGCTGGGTTAATATTCCAAAGAATAACATGCACCACACCAAATTGCTCTCAGGGTAGACATTTGAGTTTCACAAAGAACAATAGAGGTAGGAAAAAGTAATTATATGGGGTGATATCATTCTATTTCACTTTTTCCTTTGCTTTAGACTTTTATATGACGTTTGTAGACGGGTTAGAAGTCTGCTAAGCGAGTTGAATCTAAGTCCGAGCCATCGGGAGTATTCGTTCTCACCGAGTAAGAATACTCAGTGGAAGGAGCTGAAGTACAAAAGCCACGAAAAAAATTAGCTTTTCTTTTATTCTAAAAGAAAAGCTCATTTCCCCAACAAGATTGAATGCGCCATATTCATACCTAGCTATGGTCAGCCATTTGACTTTCACAATGAGAAAAATGGGCTTGGAATGAGAATTTTAAAGCAAGCGTCCTTTCTTATTGGACGAATTTTAATGATGGTCTGTGTTTATACAGGTGGGTTAGTGGCGCAATGGATAACGCGTCTGACTACGGATCAGAAGATTCCAGGTTCGACTCCTGGCTAGCTCGAAAGATTTTAAAATGCCTGGAAACTAATGCTGGGTTAATATTCCAAAGAATAACATGCACCACACCAAATTGCTCTCAGGGTAGACATTTGAGTTTCACAAAGAACAATAGAGGTAGGAAAAAGTAATTATATGGGGTGATATCATTCTATTTCACTTTTTCCTTTGCTTTAGACTTTTATATGACGTTTGTAGACGGGTTAGAAGTCTGCTAAGCGAGTTGAATCTAAGTCCGAGCCATCGGGAGTATTCGTTCTCACCGAGTAAGAATACTCAGTGGAAGGAGCTGAAGTACAAAAGCCACGAAAAAAATTAGCTTTTCTTTTATTCTAAAAGAAAAGCTCATTTCCCCAACAAGATTGAATGCGCCATATTCATACCTAGCTATGGTCAGCCATTTGACTTTCACAATGAGAAAAATGGGCTTGGAATGAGAATTTTAAAGCAAGCGTCCTTTCTTATTGGACGAATTTTAATGATGGTCTGTGTTTATACAGGTGGGTTAGTGGCGCAATGGATAACGCGTCTGACTACGGATCAGACGATTCCAGGTTCGACTCCTGGCTAGCTCGAAAGATTTTAAAATGCCTGGAAACTAATGCTGGGTTAATATTCCAAAGAATAACATGCACCACACCAAATTGCTCTCAGGGTAGACATTTGAGTTTCACAAAGAACAATAGCGGTAGGAAGAAGTAATTATATGGGGTGATATCATTCTATTTCACTTTTTCCTTTGCTTTAGACTTTTATATGACGTTTGTAGACGGGTTAGAAGTCTGCTAAGCGAGAAGAACCTAAGTCCGAGCCATCGGGAGTATTCGTTCTCACCGAGTAAGAATACTCAGTGGAAGGAGCTGAAGTACAAAAGCCACGAAAAAAATTTGCTTTTCTTTTATTCTAAAAGAAAAGCTAATTTCCCCAACAAGATTGAATGCGCCATATTCATACCTAGCTATGGTCAGCCATTTGACTTTCACAATGAGAAAAATGGGCTTGGAATGAGAATTTTAAAGCAAGCGTCCTTTCTTATTGGACGAATTTTAATGATGGTCTGTGTTTAAACAGGTGGGCTAGTGGCGCAATGGATAACGCGTCTGACTACGGATCAGAAGATTCCAGGTTCGACTCCTGGCTAGCTCGAAAGAGTTTAAAATGCCTGGAAACTAATGCTGGGTTATTATTCCAAAGAATAACATGCACCACACCAAATTGCTCTCAGGGTAGACATTTGAGTTTCACAATGAACTATAGAGGTAGGAACAAGTAATTATATGGGGTGATATCATTCTATTTCACTTTTTCCTTTGCTTTAGACTTTTATATGACGTTTGTAGACGGGTTAGAAGTCTGCAAAGCGAGAAGAATCTAAGTCCGAGCCATCGGGAGTATTCGTTCTCACCGAGTAAGAATACTCAGTGGAAGGAGCTGAAGTACAAAAGCCACGAAAAAAATTACCTTTTCTTTTATTCTAAAAGAAAAGCTCATTTCCCCAACAAGATTGAATGCGCCATTTTCATTCCTAGCTATGGTCAGCCATTTGACTTTCACAATGAGAAAAATGGGCTTAGAATGAGAATTTTAAAGCAAGCGTCCTTTCTTATTGGAAGAATTTTGATGATGGTCTGTGTTTAAACAGGTGGGCTTGTGGCGCAATAGATTACGTGTCTGACTACGGATCAGACGTTTGTAGACGGGTTAGAAGTCTGCTAAGCGAGAAGAATCTAAGTCCGAGCCATCGGGAGTATTCGTTCTCACCGAGTAAGAATACTCAGTGGAAGGAGCTGAAGTACAAAAGCCACGAAAAAAATTAGCTTTTCTTTTATTCTAAAAGAAAAGCTCATTTCCCCAACAAGATTGAATGCGCCATATTCATACCTAGCTATGGTCAGCCATTTGACTTTCACAATGAGAAAAATGGGCTTGGAATGAGAATTTTAAAGCAAGCGTCCTTTCTTATTGGACGAATTTTAATGATGGTCTGTGTTTATACAGGTGGGCTAGTGGCGCAATGGATAATGCGTCTGACTACGGATCAGAAGATTCCAGGTTCGACTCCTGGCTAGCTCGAAAGATTTTAAAATGCCTGGAAACTAATGCTGGGTTATTATTCCAAAGAATAACATGCACCACACCAAATTGCTCTCAGGGTAGACATTTGAGTTTCACAATGAACAATAGAGGTAGGAACCAGTAATTTTATGGGGTGATATCATTCTATTTCACTTTTTCATTTGCTTTAGACTTTTATATGACGTTTGTAGACGGGTTAGAAGTCTGCTAAGCGAGAAGAATCTAAGTCCGAGCCATCGGGAGTATTCGTTCTCACCGAGTAAGAATACTCAGTGGAAGGAGCTGAAGTACAAAAGCCACGAAAAAAATTAGCTTTTCTTTTATTCTAAAAGAAAAGCTCATTTCCCCAACTAGATTGAATGCGCCATATTCATACCTAGCTATGGTCAGCCATTTGACTTTCACAATGAGAAAAATGGGCTTGGAATGAGAATTTTAAAGCAAGCGTCCTTTCTTATTGGAAGAATTTTGATGATGGTCTGTGTTTAAACAGGTGGGCTTGTGGCGCAATGGATTACGTGTCTGACTACAGATCAGACGTTT
The DNA here is from genome assembly GCF_031168955.1 of Gadus macrocephalus. Taxonomy (NCBI): domain Eukaryota; kingdom Metazoa; phylum Chordata; class Actinopteri; order Gadiformes; family Gadidae; genus Gadus; species Gadus macrocephalus. The sequence continues at coordinate 696,719 of NC_082386.1, forward strand.
GTAGACGGGTTAGAAGTCTGCTAAGCGAGAAGAATCTAAGTCCGAGCCATCGGGAGTATTCGTTCTCACCGAGTAAGAATACTCAGTGGAAGGAGCTGAAGTACAAAAGCCACGAAAAAATTTAGCTTTTCTTTTATTCTAAAAGAAAAGCTCATTTCCCCAACAAGATTGAATGCGCCATATTCATACCTAGCTATGGTCAGCCATTTGACTTTCACAATGAGAAAAATGGGCTTGGAATGAGAATTTTAAAGCAAGCGTCCTTTCTTATTGGACGAATTTTAATGATGGTCTGTGTTTATACAGGTGGGTTAGTGGCGCAATGGATAACGCGTCTGACTACGGATCAGAAGATTCCAGGTTCGACTCCTGGCTAGCTCGAAAGAGTTTAAAATGCCTGGAAACTAATGCTGGGTTATTATTCCAAAGAATAACATGCACCACACCAAATTGCTCTCAGGGTAGACATTTGAGTTTCACAATGAACTATAGAGGTAGGAACAAGTAATTATATGGGGTGATATCATTCTATTTCACTTTTTCCTTTGCTTTTTACTTTTATATGACGTTTGTAGACGGGTTAGAAGTCTGCTAAGCGAGAAGAACCTAAGTCCGAGCCATCGGGAGTATTCGTTCTCACCGAGTAAGAATACTCAGTGGAAGGAGCTGAAGTACAAAAGCCACGAAAAAAATTAGCTTTTCTTTTATTCTAAAAGAAAAGCTCATTTCCCCAACAAGATTGAATGCGACATTTTCATACCTAGCCATGGTCAGCCATTTGACTTTCACAATGAGAAAAATTAGCTTGGAATGAGAATTTTAAAGCAAGCGTCCTTTCTTATTGGAAGAATTTTGATGATGGTCTGTGTTTAAACAGGTGGGCTTGTGGCGCAATGGATTACGTGTCTGACTACGGATCAGACGTTTGTAGACGGGTTAGAAGTCTGCTAAGCGAGAAGAATCTAAGTCCGAGCCATCGGGAGTATTCGTTCTCACCGAGTAAGAATACTCAGTGGAAGGAGCTGAAGTACAAAAGCCACGAAAAAAATTAGCTTTTCTTTTATTCTAAAAGAAAAGCTCATTTCCCCAACAAGATTGAATGCGCCATATTCATACCTAGCTATGGTCAGCCATTTGACTTTCACAATGAGAAAAATTAGCTTGGAATGAGAATTTTAAAGCAAGCGTCCTTTCTTATTGGAAGAATTTTGATGATGGTCTGTGTTTAAACAGGTGGGCTTGTGGCGCAATGGATTACGTGTCTGACTACGGATCAGACGTTTGTAGACGGGTTAGAAGTCTGCTAAGCGAGAAGAATCTAAGTCCGAGCCATCGGGAGTATTCGTTCTCACCGAGTAAGAATACTCAGTGGAAGGAGCTGAAGTACAAAAGCCACGAAAAAAATTAGCTTTTCTTTTATTCTAAAAGAAAAGCTCATTTCCCCAACAAGATTGAATGCGCCATATTCATACCTAGCTATGGTCAGCCATTTGACTTTCACAATGAGAAAAATGGGCTTGGAATGAGAATTTTAAAGCAAGCGTCCTTTCTTATTGGACGAATTTTAATGATGGTCTGTGTTTATACAGGTGGGCTACTGGCGCAATGGATAACGCGTCTGACTACGGATCAGAAGATTCCAGGTTCGACTCCTGGCTAGCTCGAAAGATTTTAAAATGCCTGGAAACTAATGCTGGGTTATTATTCCAAAGAATAACATGCACCACACCAAATTGCTCTCAGGGTAGACATTTGAGTTTCACAATGAACCATAGAGGTAGGAACAAGGAATTTAATGGGGTGATATCATTCTATTTCACTTTTTCCTTTGCTTTAGACTTTCATATAACGTTTTAGACATGTTAGAAGTCTGCTAAGCGAGAAGTATCTAAGTCCGAGCCATCGGGAGTAATCTGTCCCACCGAGTACGAATACTCAGTGGAAGGAGCTGAAGTGCAGAAGCCACAAAAAACACGAAAGAAATTAGCTATTCTTTTATTCTAAAAGAAAAGCTCATTTCCCCAACAAGATTGAATGCGCCATATTCATACCTAGCTATGGTCAGCCATTTGACTTTCACAATGAGAAAAATGGGCTTGGAATGAGAATTTTAAAGCAAGCGTCCTTTCTTATTGGACGAATTTTAATGATGGTCTGTGTTTATACAGGTGGGCTAGTGGCGCAATGGATAACGCGTCTGACTACGGATCAGAAGATTCCAGGTTCGACTCCTGGCTAGCTCGTAAGATTTTAAAATGCCTGGAAACTAATGCTGGGTTATTATTCCAAAGAATAACATGCACCACACCAAATTGCTCTCAGGGTAGACATTTGAGTTTCACAATGAACAATAGAGGTAGGAACAAGTAATTTTATGGGGTGATATCATTCTATTTCACTTTTTCATTTGCTTTAGACTTTTATATGACGTTTGTAGATGGGTTAGAAGTCTGCTAAGTGAGAAGAATCTAAGTCCGAGCCATCGGGAGTATTCGTTCTCACCGAGTAAGAATACTCAGTGGAAGGAGCTGAAGTACAAAAGCCACGAAAAAAATTAGCTTTTCTTTTATTCTAAAAGAAAAGCTCATTTCCCCAACAAGATTGAATGCGCCATTTTCATTCCTAGCTATGGTCAGCCATTTGACTTTCACAATGAGAAAAATGGGCTTGGAATGAGAATTTTAAAGCAAGCGTCCTTTCTTATTGGAAGAATTTTAATGATGGTCTGTATTTAAACAGGTGGGCTTGTGGCGCAATGGATTACGTGTCTGACTACGGATCAGAAGTTTCCAAGTTCGACTCCTGGCTAGCTCGAACGATTTTAAGATGCCTGGAAACTAATGCTGGGTTATTATTCCAAAGAATAACATGCACCACACCAAATTGCTCTCAGGGTAGACATTTGAGTTTCACAATGAACAATAGAGGTAGGAACCAGTAATTTTATGGGGTGATATCATTCTATTTCACTTTTTCATTTGCTTTAGACTTTTATATGACGTTTGTAGACGGGTTAGAAGTCTGCTAAGCGAGAAGAATCTAAGTCCGAGCCATCGGGAGTATTCGTTCTCACCGAGTAAGAATACTCAGTGGAAGGAGCTGAAGTACAAAAGCCACGAAAAAAATTAGCTTTTCTTTTATTCTAAAAGAAAAGCTCATTTCCCCAACAAGATTGAATGCGCCATATTCATACCTAGCTATGGTCAGCCATTTGACTTTCACAATGAGAAAAATGGGCTTGGAATGAGAATTTTAAAGCAAGCGTCCTTTCTTATTGGAAGAATTTTGATGATGGTCTGTGTTTAAACAGGTGGGCTTGTGGCGCAATGGATTACGTGTCTGACTACGGATCAGACGTTTGTAGACGGGTTAGAAGTCTGCTAAGCGAGAAGAATCTAAGTCCGAGCCATCGGGAGTATTCGTTCTCACCGAGTAAGAATACTCAGTGGAAGGAGCTGAAGTACAAAAGCCACGAAAAAAATTAGCTTTTCTTTTATTCTAAAAGAAAAGCTCATTTCCCCAACAAGATTGAATGCGCCATATTCATACCTAGCTATGGTCAGCCATTTGACTTTCACAATGAGAAAAATGGGCTTGGAATGAGAATTTTAAAGCAAGCGTCCTTTCTTATTGGACGAATTTTAATGATGGTCTGTGTTTATACAGGTGGGCAAGTGGCGCAATGGATAACGCGTCTGACTACGGATCAGAAGATTCCAGGTTCGACTCCTGGCTAGCTCGAAAGATTTTAAAATGCCTGGAAACTAATGCTGGGTTATTATTCCAAAGAATAACATGCACCACACCAAATTGCTCTCAGGGTAGACATTTGAGTTTCACAATGAACAATAGAGGTAGGAACCAGTAATTTTATGGGGTGATATCATTCTATTTCACTTTTTCATTTGCTTTAGACTTTTATATGACGTTTGTAGACGGGTTAGAAGTCTGCTAAGTGAGAAGAATCTAAGTCCGAGCCATCGGGAGTATTCGTTCTCACCGAGTAAGAATACTCAGTGGAAGGAGCTGAAGTACAAAAGCCACGAAAAAAATTAGCTTTTCTTTTATTCTAAAAGAAAAGCTCATTTCCCCAACAAGATTGAATGCGCCATTTTCATTCCTAGCTATGGTCAGCCATTTGACTTTCACAATGAGAAAAATGGGCTTGGAATGAGAATTTTAAAGCAAGCGTCCTTTCTTATTGGAAGAATTTTAATGATGGTCTGTATTTAAACAGGTGGGCTTGTGGCGCAATGGATTACGTGTCTGACTACGGATCAGAAGTTTCCAAGTTCGACTCCTGGCTAGCTCGAACGATTTTAAGATGCCTGGAAACTAATGCTGGGTTATTATTCCAAAGAATAACATGCACCACACCAAATTGCTCTCAGGGTAGACATTTGAGTTTCACAATGAACAATAGAGGTAGGAACCAGTAATTTTATGGGGTGATATCATTCTATTTCACTTTTTCATTTGCTTTAGACTTTTATATGACGTTTGTAGACGGGTTAGAAGTCTGCTAAGCGAGAAGAATCTAAGTCCGAGCCATCGGGAGTATTCGTTCTCACCGAGTAAGAATACTCAGTGGAAGGAGCTGAAGTACAAAAGCCACGAAAAAAATTAGCTTTTCTTTTATTCTAAAAGAAAAGCTCATTTCCCCAACAAGATTGAATGCGCCATATTCATACCTAGCTATGGTCAGCCATTTGACTTTCACAATGAGAAAAATGGGCTTGGAATGAGAATTTTAAAGCAAGCGTCCTTTCTTATTGGAAGAATTTTGATGATGGTCTGTGTTTAAACAGGTGGGCTTGTGGCGCAATGGATTACGTGTCTGACTACGGATCAGACGTTTGTAGACGGGTTAGAAGTCTGCTAAGCGAGAAGAATCTAAGTCCGAGCCATCGGGAGTATTCGTTCTCACCGAGTAAGAATACTCAGTGGAAGGAGCTGAAGTACAAAAGCCACGAAAAAAATTAGCTTTTCTTTTATTCTAAAAGAAAAGCTCATTTCCCCAACAAGATTGAATGCGCCATATTCATACCTAGCTATGGTCAGCCATTTGACTTTCACAATGAGAAAAATGGGCTTGGAATGAGAATTTTAAAGCAAGCGTCCTTTCTTATTGGACGAATTTTAATGATGGTCTGTGTTTATACAGGTGGGCAAGTGGCGCAATGGATAACGCGTCTGACTACGGATCAGAAGATTCCAGGTTCGACTCCTGGCTAGCTCGAAAGATTTTAAAATGCCTGGAAACTAATGCTGGGTTATTATTCCAAAGAATAACATGCACCACACCAAATTGCTCTCAGGGTAGACATTTGAGTTTCACAATGAACAATAGAGGTAGGAACCAGTAATTTTATGGGGTGATATCATTCTATTTCACTTTTTCATTTGCTTTAGACTTTTATATGACGTTTGTAGACGGGTTAGAAGTCTGCTAAGCGAGAAGAATCTATGTCCGAGCCATCGGGAGTATTCGTTCTCACCGAGTAAGAATACTCAGTGGAAGGAGCTGAAGTACAAAAGCCACGAAAAAAATTAGCTTTTCTTTTATTCTAAAAGAAAAGCTCATTTCCCCAACAAGATTGAATGCGCCATTTTCATTCCTAGCTATGGTCAGCCATTTGACTTTCACAATGAGAAAAATGGGCTTGGAATGAGAATTTTAAAGCAAGCGTCCTTTCTTATTGGAAGAATTTTAATGATGGTCTGTATTTAAACAGGTGGGCTTGTGGCGCAATGGATTACGTGTCTGACTACGGATCAGAAGTTTCCAAGTTCGACTCCTGGCTAGCTCGAAAGATTTTAAGATGCCTGGAAACTAATGCTGGGTTATTATTCCAAAGAATAACATGCACCACACCAAATTGCTCTCAGGGTAGACATTTGAGTTTCACAATGAACAATAGAGGTAGGAACCAGTAATTTTATGGGGTGATATCATTCTATTTCACTTTTTCATTTGCTTTAGACTTTTATATGACGTTTGTAGACGGGTTAGAAGTCTGCTAAGCGAGAAGAATCTAAGTCCGAGCCATCGGGAGTATTCGTTCTCACCGAGTAAGAATACTCAGTGGAAGGAGCTGAAGTACAAAAGCCACGAAAAAAATTAGCTTTTCTTTTATTCTAAAAGAAAAGCTCATTTCCCCAACAAGATTGAATGCGCCATATTCATACCTAGCTATGGTCAGCCATTTGACTTTCACAATGAGAAAAATGGGCTTGGAATGAGAATTTTAAAGCAAGCGTCCTTTCTTATTGGAAGAATTTTGATGATGGTCTGTGTTTAAACAGGTGGGCTTGTGGCGCAATGGATTACGTGTCTGACTACGGATCAGACGTTTGTAGACGGGTTAGAAGTCTGCTAAGCGAGAAGAATCTAAGTCCGAGCCATCGGGAGTATTCGTTCTCACCGAGTAAGAATACTCAGTGGAAGGAGCTGAAGTACAAAAGCCATGAAAAAAATTACCTTTTCTTTTATTCTAAAAGAAAAGCTCATTTCCCCAACAAGATTGAATGCGCCATATTCATACCTAGCTATGGTCAGCCATTTGACTTTCACAATGAGAAAAATGGGCTTGAATCGGGAGTATTCTGTCCCACCGAGTACGAATACTCAGTGGAAGGAGCTGAAGTGCAGAAGCCACAAAAAACACGAAAGAAATGAGCTATTCTTTTATTCTAAAAGAAAAGCTCATTTCCCCAACAAGATTGAATGCGCCATATTCATACCTAGCTATGGTCAGCCATTTGACTTTCACAATGGGAAAAATGGGCTTGGGATGAGAATTTAAAAAGCAAGAATATGGCGCATTCAATCTTGCGTCCTTTCATATTGGACGAATTTTAATGATGGTATGTGATTACACAGGTGGGCTAGTGGCGCAATGGATAACGCGTCTGACTACGGATCAGAAGATTCCAGGTTCGACTCCTGGCTAGCTCGAAAGATTTTAAAATGTTTGGAAACTAATGCTGGGTTAATATTCCAAAGAATAACATGCACCACACCGAATTGCTCTCAGGGTAGACATTTGAGTTTCACAAAGAACAATAGAGGTAGGAAAAAGTAATTATATGGGGTGATATTTTTCTATTTCACTTTTTCCTTTGCTTTAGACTTTTATATGACGTTTGTAGACGGGTTAGAAGTCTGCTAAGCGAGAAGAACCTAAGTCCGAGCCATCGGGAGTATTCGTTCTCACCGAGTAAGAAAACTCAGTGGAAGGAGCTGAAGTACAAAAGCCACGAAAAAAAATTGCTTTTCTTTTATTCTAAAAGAAAAGCTCATTTCCCCAACAAGATTGAATGCGCCATATTCATACCTAGCTATGGTCAGCCGTTTGACTTTCACAATGAGAAAAATGGGCTTGGAATGAGAATTTTAAAGCAAGCGTCCTTTCTTATTGGACGAATTTTAATGATGGTCTGTGTTTATACAGGTGGGCTAGTGGCGCAATGGATAACGCGTCTGACTACGGATCAGAAGATTCCAGGTTCGACTCCTGGCTAGCTCGAAAGATTATAATATGCCTGGAAACTAATGCTGGGTTATTATTCCAAAGAAAAACATGCACCACACCAAATTGCTCTCAGGGTAGACATTTGAGTTTCACAAAGAACAATAGAGGTAGGAAAAAGTAATTATATGGGGTGATATCATTCTATTTCACTTTTTCCTTTGCTTTAGACTTTTATATGACGTTTGTAGACGGGTTAGAAGTCTGCTAAGCGAGTTGAATCTAAGTCCGAGCCATCGGGAGTATTCGTTCTCACCGAGTAAGAATACTCAGTGGAAGGAGCTGAAGTACAAAAGCCACGAAAAAAATTAGCTTTTCTTTTATTCTAAAAGAAAAGCTCATTTCCCCAACAAGATTGAATGCGACATTTTCATACCTAGCTATGGTCAGCCATTTGACTTTCACAATGAGAAAAATTAGCTTGGAATGAGAATTTTAAAGCAAGCGTCCTTTCTTATTGGACGAATTTTAATGATGGTCTGTGTTTAAACAGTTGGGCTAGTGGCGCAATGGATAATGTGTCTGCCTAAGGATCAGAAGATTCCATGTTCGACTCCTGGCTAGCTCGAAAGATTTTAAAATGCCTGGAAACTAATGCTGGGTTATTATTCCAAAGAATAACATGCACCACACCAAATTGCTCTCAGGGTAGACATTTGAGTTTCACAATGAACAATAGAGGAAGGAACAAGGAATTTAATGAGTGACATCATTCTATTTCACTTTTTCCTTTGCTTTAGACTTTCATATAACGTTTTAGACGTGTTAGAAGTCTGCTAAGCGAGAAGTATCTAAGTCCGAGCCATCGGGAGTATTCTGTCCCACCGAGTACGAATACTCAGTGGAAGGAGCTGAAGTGCAGAAGCCACAAAAAACACGAAAGAAATGAGCTATTCTTTTATTCTAAAAGAAAAGCTCATTTCCCCAACAAGATTGAATGCGCCATATTCATACCTAGCTATGGTCAGCCATTTGACTTTCACAATGGGAAAAATGGGCTTCGAATGAGAATTTAAAAAGCAAGAATATGGCGCATTCAATCTTGCGTCCTTTCATATTGGACGAATTTTAATGATGGTATGTGTTTACACAGGTGGGCTAGTGGCGCAATGGTTAACGAGTCTGACTACGGATCAGAAGATTCCAGGTTCGACTCCTGGCTAGCTCGAAAGATCGTAAAATGCCTGGAAACGAATGCTGGGTTATTATTCCAATGAATAACATGCACCACACCAAATTGCTCTCAGGGTAGACATTTGAGTTTCACAAAGAACAATAGAGGTAGGAACAGGTAATTTTATGCGGTGATATTATTCTATTTCACTTTTTCCTTTGCTTTACACTTTTATATGACGTTTGTAGACGGGTTAGAAGTCTGCTAAGCGAGAAGAATCTAAGTCCGAGCCATCGGGAGTATTCGTTCTCACCGAGTAAGAATACTCAGTGGAAGGAGCTGAAGTACAAAAGCCACGAAAAAAATTAGCTTTTCTTTTATTCTAAAAGAAAAACTCATTTCCCCAACAAGATTGAATGCGACATTTTCATACCTAGCTATGGTCAGCCATTTGACTTTCACAATGAGAAAATTTAGCTTGGAATGAGAATTTTAAAGCAAGCGTCCTTTCTTATTGGACGAATTTTAATGATGGTCTGTGTTTAAACAGTTGGGCTAGTGGCGCAATGGATAATGTGTCTGCCTAAGGATCAGAAGATTCCATGTTCGACTCCTGGCTAGCTCGAAAGATTTTAAAATGCCTGGAAACTAATGCTGGGTTATTATTCCAAAGAATAACATGCACCACACCAAATTGCTCTCAGGGTAGACATTTGAGTTTCACAATGAACAATAGAGGAAGGAACAAGGAATTTAATGGGGTGACATCATTCTATTTCACTTTTTCCTTTGCTTTAGACTTTCATATAACGTTTTAGACGTGTTAGAAGTCTGCTAAGCGAGAAGTATCTAAGTCCGAGCCATCGGGAGTATTCTGTCCCACCGAGTACGAATACTCAGTGGAAGGAGCTGAAGTGCAGAAGCCACAAAAAACACGAAAGAAATGAGCTATTCTTTTATTCTAAAAGAAAAGCTCATTTCCCCAACAAGATTGAATGCGCCATATTCATACCTAGCTAGGGTCAGCCATTTGACTTTCACAATGGGAAAAATGGGCTTGGAATGAGAATTTTAAAGCAAGAATATGGCGCATTCAATCTTGCGTCCTTTCATATTGGACGAATTTTAATGATGGTATGTGTTTACACAGGTGGGCTAGTGGCGCAATGGTTAACGAGTCTGACTATGGATCAGAAGATTCCAGGTTCGACTCCTGGCTAGCTCGAAAGATTGTAAAATGCCTGGAAACGAATGCTGGGTTATTATTCCAATGAATAACATGCACCACACCAAATTGCTCTCAGGGTAGACATATGAGTTTCACAAAGAACAATAGAGGTAGGAACAGGTAATTTTATGCGGTGATATTATTCTATTTCACTTTTTCCTTTGCTTTACACTTTTATATGACGTTTGTAGACGGGTTAGAAGTCTGCTAAGCGAGAAGAATCTAAGTCCGAGCCATCGGGAGTATTCGTTCTCACCGAGTAAGAATACTCAGTGGAAGGAGCTGAAGTACAAAAGCCACGAAAAAAATTAGCTTTTCTTTTATTCTAAAAGAAAAGCTCATTTCCCCAACAAGATTGAATGCGCCATATTCATACCTAGCTATGGTCAGCCATTTGACTTTCACAATGAGAAAAATGGGCTTGGAATGAGAATTTTAAAGCAAGCGTCCTTTCTTATTGGACGAATTTTAATGATGGTCTGTGCTTTTACAGGTGGGCTAGTGGCGCAATGGATAACGCGTCTGACTACGGATCAGAAGATTCCAGGTTCGACTCCTGGCTAGCTCGAAAGATTATAAAATGCCTGGAAACTAATGCTGGGTTATTATTCCAAAGAATAACATGCACCACACCAAATTGCTCTCAGGGTAGACATTTGAGTTTCACAAAGAACAATAGAGGTAGGAAAAAGTAATTATATGGGGTGATATCATTCTATTTCACTTTTTCCTTTGCTTTAGACTTTTATATGACGTTTGTAGACGGGTTAGAAGTCTGCTAAGCGAGTTGAATCTAAGTCCGAGCCATCGGGAGTATTCGTTCTCACCGAGTAAGAATACTCAGTGGAAGGAGCTGAAGTACAAAAGCCACGAAAAAAATTAGCTTTTCTTTTATTCTAAAAGAAAAGCTCATTTCCCCAACAAGATTGAATGCGCCATATTCATACCTAGCTATGGTCAGCCATTTGACTTTCACAATGAGAAAAATGGGCTTGGAATGAGAATTTTAAAGCAAGCGTCCTTTCTTATTGGACGAATTTTAATGATGGTCTGTGTTTATACAGGTGGGTTAGTGGCGAAATGGATAACGCGTCTGACTACGGATCAGAAGATTCCAGGTTCGACTCCTGGCTAGCTCGTAAGATTTTAAAATGCCTGGAAACTAATGCTGGGTTAATATTCCAAAGAATAACATGCACCACACCAAATTGCTCTCAGGGTAGACATTTGAGTTTCACAAAGAACAATAGAGGTAGGAAAAAGTAATTATATGGGGTGATATCATTCTATTTCACTTTTTCCTTTGCTTTAGACTTTTATATGACGTTTGTAGACGGGTTAGAAGTCTGCTAAGCGAGTTGAATCTAAGTCTGAGCCATCGGGAGTATTCGTTCTCACCGAGTAAGAATACTCAGTGGAAGGAGCTGAAGTACAAAAGCCACGAAAAAAATTAGCTTTTCTTTTATTCTAAAAGAAAAGCTAATTTCCCCAACAAGATTGAATGCGCCATATTCATACCTAGCTATGGTCAGCCATTTGACTTTCACAATGAGAAAAATGGGCTTGGAATGAGAATTTTAAAGCAAGCGTCCTTTCTTATTGGACGAATTTTAATGATGGTCTGTGTTTATACAGGTGGGCTAGTGGCGCAATGGATAACGCGTCTGACTACGGATCAGAAGATTACAGGTTCGACTCCTGGCTAGCTCGAAAGATTTTAAAATGCCTGGAAACTAATGCTGGGTTATTATTCCAAAGAATAACATGCACCACACCAAATTGCTCTCAGGGTAGACATTTGAGTTTCACAATGAACAATAGAGGTAGGAACAAGTAATTTTATGGGGTGATATCATTCTATTTCACTTTTTCATTTGCTTTAGACTTTTATATGACGTTTGTAGACGGGTTAGAAGTCTGCTAAGCGAGAAGAATCTAAGTCCGAGCCATCGGGAGTATTCGTTCTCACCGAGTAAGAATACTCAGTGGAAGGAGCTGAAGTACAAAAGCCACGAAAAAAATTACCTTTTCTTTTATTCTAAAAGAAAAGCTCATTTCCCCAACAAGATTGAATGCGCCATTTTCATTCCTAGCTATGGTCAGCCATTTGACTTTCACAATGAGAAAAATGGGCTTGGAATGAGAATTTTAAAGCAAGCGTCCTTTCTTATTGGAAGAATTTTAATGATGGTCTGTGTTTAAACAGGTGGGCTTGTGGCGCAATGGATTACGTGTCTGACTACGGATCAGAAGATTACAGGTTCGACTCCTGGCTAGCTCGAAAGATTTTAAGATGCCTGGAAACTAATGCTGGGTTATTATTCCAAAGAATAACATGCACCACACCAAATTGCTCTCAGGGTAGACATTTGAGTTTCACAATGAACAATAGAGGTAGGAACAAGTAATTATATGGGGTGATATCATTCTATTTCACTTTTTCCTTTGCTTTAGACTTTTATATGACGTTTGTAGACGGGTTAGAAGTCTGCTAAGCGAGATGAATCTAAGTCCGAGCCATCGGGAGTATTCGTTCTCACCGAGTAAGAATACTCAGTGGAAGGAGCTGAAGTACAAAAGCCACGAAAAAAATTAGCTTTTCTTTTATTCTAAAAGAAAAGCTCATTTCCCCAACAAGATTGAATGCGCCATATTCATACCTAGCTATGGTCAGCCATTTGACTTTCACAATGAGAAAAATGGGCTTGGAATGAGAATTTTAAAGCAAGAATATGGCGCATTCAATCTTGCGTCCTTTCATATTGGACGAATTTTAATGATGGTATGTGTTTACACAGGTGGGTTAGTGGCGAAATGGTTAACGAGTCTGACTACGGATCAGAAGATTCCAGGTTCGACTCCTGGCTAGCTCGAAAGATTGAAAAATGCCTGGAAACTAATGCTGGGTTATTATTCCAAAGAATAACATGCACTACACCAAATTGCTCTCAGGGTAGACATTTGAGTTTCACAGTGAACAATAGAGGTAGGAAAAAGTAATTTAATGGGGTGATATCATTCTATTTCACTTTTTCATTTGCTTTAGACTTTTATATGACGTTTGTAGACGGGTTAGAAGTCTGCTAAGCGAGAAGAATCTAAGTCCGAGCCATCGGGAGTATTCGTTCTCACCGAGTAAGAATACTCAGTGGAAGGAGCTGAAGTACAAAAGCCACGAAAAAAATTAGCTTTTCTTTTATTCTAAAAGAAAAGCTCATTTCCCCAACAAGATTGAATGCGCCATATTCATACCTAGCTATGGTCAGCCATTTGACTTTCACAATGAGAAAAATGGGCTTGGAATGAGAATTTTAAAGCAAGCGTCCTTTCTTATTGGACGAATTTTAATGATGGTCTGTGTTTATACAGGTGGGTTAGTGGCGCAATGGATAACGCGTCTGACTACGGATCAGAAGATTCCAGGTTCGACTCCTGGCTAGCTCGAAAGATTTTAAAATGCCTGGAAACTAATGCTGGGTTAATATTCCAAAGAATAACATGCACCACACCAAATTGCTCTCAGGGTAGACATTTGAGTTTCACAATGAACAATAGAGGTAGGAACAAGTAATTTTATGGGGTGATATCATTCTATTTCACTTTTTCATTTGCTTTAGACTTTTATATGACGTTTGTAGACGGGTTAGAAGTCTGCTAAGCGAGTTGAATCTAAGTCTGAGCCATCGGGAGTATTCGTTCTCACCGAGTAAGAATACTCAGTGGAAGGAGCTGAAGTACAAAAGCCACGAAAAAAATTAGCTTTTCTTTTATTCTAAAAGAAAAGCTAATTTCCCCAACAAGATTGAATGCGCCATATTCATACCTAGCTATGGTCAGCCATTTGACTTTCACAATGAGAAAAATGGGCTTGGAATGAGAATTTTAAAGCAAGTGTCCTTTCTTATTGGAAGAATTTTAATGATGGTCTGTGTTTAAACAGGTGGGCTTGTGGCGCAATGGATTACGTGTCTGACTACGGATCAGAAGATTACATGTTCGACTCCTGGCTAGCTCGAAAGATTTTAAGATGCCTGGAAACTAATGCTGGGTTATTATTCCAAAGAATAACATGCACCACACCAAATTGCTCTCAGGGTAGACATTTGAGTTTCACAATGAACAATAGAGGTAGGAACAAGTAATTATATGGGGTGATATCATTCTATTTCACTTTTTCCTTTGCTTTAGACTTTTATATGACGTTTGTAGACGGGTTAGAAGTCTGCTAAGCGAGATGAATCTAAGTCCGAGCCATCGGGAGTATTCGTTCTCACCGAGTAAGAATACTCAGTGGAAGGAGCTGAAGTACAAAAGCCACGAAAAAAATTAGCTTTTCTTTTATTCTAAAAGAAAAGCTCATTTCCCCAACAAGATTGAATGCGCCATATTCATACCTAGCTATGGTCAGCCATTTGACTTTCACAATGAGAAAAATGGGCTTGGAATGAGAATTTTAAAGCAAGAATATGGCGCATTCAATCTTGCGTCCTTTCATATTGGACGAATTTTAATGATGGTATGTGTTTACACAGGTGGGCTAGTGGCGCAATGGTTAACGAGTCTGACTACGGATCAGAAGATTCCAGGTTCGACTCCTGGCTAGCTCGAAAGATTGAAAAATGCCTGGAAACTAATGCTGGGTTATTATTCCAAAGAATAACATGCACCACACCAAATTGCTCTCAGGGTTGACATTTGAGTTTCACAATGAACAATAGAGGTAGGAACAAGTAATTTAATGGGGTGATATCATTCTATTTCACTTTTTCATTTGCTTTAGACTTTTATATGACGTTTGTAGACGGGTTAGAAGTCTGCTAAGCGAGAAGAATCTAAGTCCGAGCCATCGGGAGTATTCGTTCTCACCGAGTAAGAATACTCAGTGGAAGGAGCTGAAGTACAAAAGCCACGAAAAAAATTAGCTTTTCTTTTATTCTAAAAGAAAAGCTCATTTCCCCAACAAGATTGAATGCGCCATATTCATACCTAGCTATGGTCAGCCATTTGACTTTCACAATGAGAAAAATGGGCTTGGAATGAGAATTTTAAAGCAAGCGTCCTTTCTTATTGGACGAATTTTAATGATGGTCTGTGTTTATACAGGTGGGTTAGTGGCGCAATGGATAACGCGTCTGACTACGGATCAGAAGATTCCAGGTTCGACTCCTGGCTAGCTCGAAAGATTTTAAAATGCCTGGAAACTAATGCTGGGTTAATATTCCAAAGAATAACATGCACCACACCAAATTGCTCTCAGGGTAGACATTTGAGTTTCACAAAGAACAATAGAGGTAGGAAAAAGTAATTATATGGGGTGATATCATTCTATTTCACTTTTTCCTTTGCTTTAGACTTTTATATGACGTTTGTAGACGGGTTAGAAGTCTGCTAAGCGAGTTGAATCTAAGTCTGAGCCATCGGGAGTATTCGTTCTCACCGTGTAAGAATACTCAGTGGAAGGAGCTGAAGTACAAAAGCCACGAAAAAAATTAGCTTTTCTTTTATTCTAAAAGAAAAGCTAATTTCCCCAACAAGATTGAATGCGCCATATTCATACCTAGCTATGGTCAGCCATTTGACTTTCACAATGAGAAAAATGGGCTTGGAATGAGAATTTTAAAGCAAGCGTCCTTTCTTATTGGAAGAATTTTAATGATGGTCTGTGTTTAAACAGGTGGGCTTGTGGCGCAATGGATTACGTGTCTGACTACGGATCAGTAGATTACAGGTTCGACTCCTGGCTAGCTCGAAAGATTTTAAGATGCCTGGAAACTAATGCTGGGTTATTATTCCAAAGAATAACATGCACCACACCAAATTGCTCTCAGGGTAGACATTTGAGTTTCACAATGAACAATAGAGGTAGGAACAAGTAATTATATGGGGTGATATCATTCTATTTCACTTTTTCCTTTGCTTTAGACTTTTATATGACGTTTGTAGACGGGTTAGAAGTCTGCTAAGCGAGATGAATCTAAGTCCGAGCCATCGGGAGTATTCGTTCTCACCGAGTAAGAATACTCAGTGGAAGGAGCTGAAGTACAAAAGCCACGAAAAAAATTAGCTTTTCTTTTATTCTAAAAGAAAAGCTCATTTCCCCAACAAGATTGAATGCGCCATATTCATACCTAGCTATGGTCAGCCATTTGACTTTCACAATGAGAAAAATGGGCTTGGAATGAGAATTTTAAAGCAAGAATATGGCGCATTCAATCTTGCGTCCTTTCATATTGGACGAATTTTAATGATGGTATGTGTTTACACAGGTGGGCTAGTGGCGCAATGGTTAACGAGTCTGACTACGGATCAGAAGATTCCAGGTTCGACTCCTGGCTAGCTCGAAAGATTGAAAAATGCCTGGAAACTAATGCTGGGTTATTATTCCAAAGAATAACATGCACCACACCAAATTGCTCTCAGGGTAGACATTTGAGTTTCACAATGAACAATAGAGGTAGGAACAAGTAATTTAATGGGGTGATATCATTCTATTTCACTTTTTCATTTGCTTTAGACTTTTATATGACGTTTGTAGACGGGTTAGAAGTCTGCTAAGCGAGAAGAATCTAAGTCCGAGCCATCGGGAGTATTCGTTCTCACCGAGTAAGAATACTCAGTGGAAGGAGCTGAAGTACAAAAGCCACGAAAAAAATTAGCTTTTCTTTTATTCTAAAAGAAAAGCTCATTTCCCCAACAAGATTGAATGCGCCATATTCATACCTAGCTATGGTCAGCCATTTGACTTTCACAATGAGAAAAATGGGCTTGGAATGAGAATTTTAAAGCAAGCGTCCTTTCTTATTGGAAGAATTTTAATGATGGTCTGTGTTTATACAGGTGGGTTAGTGGCGCAATGGATAACGCGTCTGACTACGGATCAGAAGATTCCAGGTTCGACTCCTGGCTAGCTCGAAAGATTTTAAAATGCCTGGAAACTAATGCTGGGTTAATATTCCAAAGAATAACATGCACCACACCAAATTGCTCTCAGGGTAGACATTTGAGTTTCACAAAGAACAATAGAGGTAGGAAAAAGTAATTATATGGGGTGATATCATTCTATTTCACTTTTTCCTTTGCTTTAGACTTTTATATGACGTTTGTAGACGGGTTAGAAGTCTGCTAAGCGAGTTGAATCTAAGTCTGAGCCATCGGGAGTATTCGTTCTCACCGAGTAAGAATACTCAGTGGAAGGAGCTGAAGTACAAAAGCCACGAAAAAAATTAGCTTTTCTTTTATTCTAAAAGAAAAGCTAATTTCCCCAACAAGATTGAATGCGCCATATTCATACCTAGCTATGGTCAGCCATTTGACTTTCACAATGAGAAAAATGGGCTTGGAATGAGAATTTTAAAGCAAGCGTCCTTTCTTATTGGAAGAATTTTAATGATGGTCTGTGTTTAAACAGGTGGGCTTGTGGCGCAATGGATTACGTGTCTGACTACGGATCAGTAGATTACAGGTTCGACTCCTGGCTAGCTCGAAAGATTTTAAGATGCCTGGAAACTAATGCTGGGTTATTATTCCAAAGAATAACATGCACCACACCAAATTGCTCTCAGGGTAGACATTTGAGTTTCACAATGAACAATAGAGGTAGGAACAAGTAATTATATGGGGTGATATCATTCTATTTCACTTTTTCCTTTGCTTTAGACTTTTATATGACGTTTGTAGACGGGTTAGAAGTCTGCTAAGCGAGATGAATCTAAGTCCGAGCCATCGGGAGTATTCGTTCTCACCGAGTAAGAATACTCAGTGGAAGGAGCTGAAGTACAAAAGCCACGAAAAAAATTAGCTTTTCTTTTATTCTAAAAGAAAAGCTCATTTCCCCAACAAGATTGAATGCGCCATATTCATACCTAGCTATGGTCAGCCATTTGACTTTCACAATGAGAAAAATGGGCTTGGAATGAGAATTTTAAAGCAAGAATATGGCGCATTCAATCTTGCGTCCTTTCATATTGGACGAATTTTAATGATGGTATGTGTTTACACAGGTGGGCTAGTGGCGCAATGGTTAACGAGTCTGACTACGGATCAGAAGATTCCAGGTTCGACTCCTGGCTAGCTCGAAAGATTGAAAAATGCCTGGAAACTAATGCTGGGTTATTATTCCAAAGAATAACATGCACCACACCAAATTGCTCTCAGGGTAGACATTTGAGTTTCACAATGAACAATAGAGGTAGGAACAAGTAATTTAATGGGGTGATATCATTCTATTTCACTTTTTCATTTGCTTTAGACTTTTATATGACGTTTGTAGACGGGTTAGAAGTCTGCTAAGCGAGAAGAATCTAAGTCCGAGCCATCGGGAGTATTCGTTCTCACCGAGTAAGAATACTCAGTGGAAGGAGCTGAAGTACAAAAGCCACGAAAAAAATTAGCTTTTCTTTTATTCTAAAAGAAAAGCTCATTTCCCCAACAAGATTGAATGCGCCATATTCATACCTAGCTATGGTCAGCCATTTGACTTTCACAATGAGAAAAATGGGCTTGGAATGAGAATTTTAAAGCAAGCGTCCTTTCTTATTGGAAGAATTTTAATGATGGTCTGTGTTTATACAGGTGGGTTAGTGGCGCAATGGATAACGCGTCTGACTACGGATCAGAAGATTCCAGGTTCGACTCCTGGCTAGCTCGAAAGATTTTAAAATGCCTGGAAACTAATGCTGGGTTAATATTCCAAAGAATAACATGCACCACACCAAATTGCTCTCAGGGTAGACATTTGAGTTTCACAAAGAACAATAGAGGTAGGAAAAAGTAATTATATGGGGTGATATCATTCTATTTCACTTTTTCCTTTGCTTTAGACTTTTATATGACGTTTGTAGACGGGTTAGAAGTCTGCTAAGCGAGTTGAATCTAAGTCTGAGCCATCGGGAGTATTCGTTCTCACCGAGTAAGAATACTCAGTGGAAGGAGCTGAAGTACAAAAGCCACGAAAAAAATTAGCTTTTCTTTTATTCTAAAAGAAAAGCTAATTTCCCCAACAAGATTGAATGCGCCATATTCATACCTAGCTATGGTCAGCCATTTGACTTTCACAATGAGAAAAATGGGCTTGGAATGAGAATTTTAAAGCAAGCGTCCTTTCTTATTGGAAGAATTTTAATGATGGTCTGTGTTTAAACAGGTGGGCTTGTGGCGCAATGGATTACGTGTCTGACTACGGATCAGAAGATTACAGGTTCGACTCCTGGCTAGCTCGAAAGATTTTAAGATGCCTGGAAACTAATGCTGGGTTATTATTCCAAAGAATAACATGCACCACACCAAATTGCTCTCAGGGTAGACATTTGAGTTTCACAATGAACAATAGAGGTAGGAACAAGTAATTATATGGGGTGATATCATTCTATTTCACTTTTTCCTTTGCTTTAGACTTTTATATGACGTTTGTAGACGGGTTAGAAGTCTGCTAAGCGAGATGAATCTAAGTCCGAGCCATCGGGAGTATTCGTTCTCACCGAGTAAGAATACTCAGTGGAAGGAGCTGAAGTACAAAAGCCACGAAAAAAATTAGCTTTTCTTTTATTCTAAAACAAAAGCTCATTTCCCCAACAAGATTGAATGCGCCATATTCATACCTAGCTATGGTCAGCCATTTGACTTTCACAATGAGAAAAATGGGCTTGGAATGAGAATTTTAAAGCAAGAATATGGCGCATTCAATCTTGCGTCCTTTCATATTGGACGAATTTTAATGATGGTATGTGTTTACACAGGTGGGCTAGTGGCGCAATGGTTAACGAGTCTGACTACGGATCAGAAGATTCCAGGTTCGACTCCTGGCTAGCTCGAAAGATTGTAAAATGCCTGGAAACTAAAGCTGGGTTATTATTCCAAAGAATAACATGCACCACACCAAATTGCTCTCAGGGTAGACATTTGAGTTTCACAATGAACAATAGAGGTAGGAACAAGTAATTTAATGGGGTGATATCATTCTATTTCACTTTTTCATTTGCTTTAGACTTTTATATGACGTTTGTAGACGGGTTAGAAGTCTGCTAAGCGAGAAGAATCTAAGTCCGAGCCATCGGGAGTATTCGTTCTCACCGAGTAAGAATACTCAGTGGAAGGAGCTGAAGTACAAAAGCCACGAAAAAAATTAGCTTCTCTTTTATTCTAAAAGAAAAGCTCATTTCCCCAACAAGATTGAATGCGCCATATTCATACCTAGCTATGGTCAGCCATTTGACTTTCACAATGAGAAAAATGGGCTTGGAATGAGAATTTTAAAGCAAGAATATGGCGCATTCAATCTTGCGTCCTTTCATATTGGATGAATTTTAATGATGGTCTGTGTTTATACAGGTGGGTTAGTGGCGCAATGGATAACGCGTCTGACTACGGATCAGAAGATTCCAGGTTCGACTCCTGGCTAGCTCGAAAGATTATAAAATGCCTGGAAACTAATGCTGGGTTAATATTCCAAAGAATAACATGCACCACACCAAATTGCTCTCAGGGTAGACATTTGAGTTTCACAATGAACAATAGAGGTAGGAACAAGAAATGTTATGGGGTGATATCATTCTATTTCACTTTTTCATTTGCTTTAGACTTTTATATGATGTTTGTAGACGGGTTAGAAGTCTGCTAAGCGAGATGAATCTAAGTCCGAGCCATCGGGAGTATTCGTTCTCACCGAGTAAGAATACTCAGTGGAAGGAGCTGAAGTACAAAAGCCACGAAAAAAATTTGCTTTTCTTTTATTCTAAAAGAAAAGCTCATTTCCCCAACAAGATTGAATGCGCCATATTCATACCTAGCTATGGTCAGCCATTTGACTTTCACAATGAGAAAAATGGGCTTGGAATGAGAATTTTAAAACAAGCGTCCTTTCTTATTGGACGAATTTTAATGATGGTCTGTGTTTAAACAGGTGGGCTTGTGGCGCAATGGATAACTTGTCTGACTACGGATCAAATGATTGCAGGTTCGACTCCTGGCTAGCTCGAAAGATTTTAAAATGCCTGGTAACTAATGCTGGGTTATTATTCCAAAGAATAACATGCACCACACCAAATTGCTCTCAGGGTAGACATTTGAGTTTCACAATGAACTATAGAGGTAGGAACAAGTAATTATATGGGGTGATATCATTCTATTTCACTTTTTCCTTTGCTTTAGACTTTTATATGACGTTTGTAGACGGGTTAGAAGTCTGCTAAGCGAGAAGAACCTAAGTCCGAGCCATCGGGAGTATTCGTTCTCACCGAGTAAGAAAACTCAGTGGAAGGAGCTGAAGTACAAAAGCCACGAAAAAAAATTGCTTTTCTTTTATTCTAAAAGAAAAGCTCATTTCCCCAACAAGATTGAATGCGCCATTTTCATTCCTAGCTATGGTCAGCCATTTGACTTTCACAATGAGAAAAATGGGCTTGGAATGAGAATTTTAAAGCAAGCGTCCTTTCTTATTGGACGAATTTTAATGATGGTCTGTGTTTATACAGGTGGGCTAGTGGCGCAATGGATAACGCGTCTGACTACGGATCAGAAGATTCCAGGTTCGACTCCTGGCTAGCTCGAAAGATTTTAAAATGCATGGAAACTAATGCTGGGTTATTATTCCAAAGAATAACATGCACCACACCAAATTGCTCTCAGGGTAGACATTTGAGTTTCACAATGAACAATAGAGGTAGGAACAAGGAATTATATGGGGTGATATCATTCTATTTCACTTTTTCCTTTGCTTTAGACTTTCATATAACGTTTTAGACGTGTTAGAAGTCTGCTAAGCGAGAAGTATCTAAGTCCGAGCCATCGGGAGTATTCTGTCCCACTGAGTACAAATACTCAGTGGAAGGAGCTGAAGTGCAGAAGCCACAAAAAACACGAAAGAAATTAGCTATTCTTTTATTCTAAAAGAAAAGCTCATTTCCCCAACAAGATTGAATGCGCCATATTCATACCTAGCTATGGTCAGCCATTTGACTTTCACAATGAGAAAAATGGGCTTGGAATGAGAATTTTAAAGCAAGAATATGGCGCATTCAATCTTGCGTCCTTTCATATTGGACGAATTTTAATGATGGTCCGTGTTGAAACAGGTGGGTCAGTGGCGCAATGGATAACGCGTCTGACTACGGATCAGAAGATTCCAGGTTCGACTCCTGGCTAGCTCGAAAGATTTTAAAATGCCTGGAAACTAATGCTGGGTTATTATTCCAAAGAATAACATGCACCACACCAAATTGCTCTCAGGGTAGACATTTGAGTTTCACAATGAACAATAGAGGTAGGAACAAGTAATTTTATGGGGTGATATCATTCTATTTCACTTTTTCATTTGCTTTAGACTTTTATATGACGTTTGTAGACGGGTTAGAAGTCTGCTAAGCGAGAAGAATCTAAGTCCGAGCCATCGGGAGTATTCGTTCTCACCGAGTAAGAATACTCAGTGGAAGGAGCTGAAGTACAAAAGCCACGAAAAAAATTAGCTTTTCTTTTATTCTAAAAGAAAAGCTCATTTCCCCAACAAGATTGAATGCGCCATTTTCATTCCTAGCTATGGTCAGCCATTTGACTTTCACAATGAGAAAAATGGGCTTGGAATGAGAATTTTAAAGCAAGCGTCCTTTCTTATTGGAAGAATTTTAATGATGGTCTGTGTTTAAACAGGTGGGCTTGTGGCGCAATGGATTACGTGTCTGACTACGGATCAGAAGTTTCCAAGTTCGACTCCTGGCTAGCTCGAAAGATTTTAAGATGCCTGGAAAGTAATGCTGGGTTATTATTCCAAAGAATAACATGCACCACACCAAATTGCTCTCAGGGTAGACATTTGAGTTTCACAATGAACAATAGAGGTAGGAACAAGTAATTATATGGGGTGATATCATTCTATTTCACTTTTTCCTTTGCTTTAGACTTTTATATGACGTTTGTAGACGGGTTAGAAGTCTGCTAAGCGAGATGAATCTAAGTCCGAGCCATCGGGAGTATTCGTTCTCACCGAGTAAGAATACTCAGTGGAAGGAGCTGAAGTACAAAAGCCACGAAAAAAATTAGCTTTTCTTTTATTCTAAAAGAAAAGCTCATTTCCCCAACAAGATTGAATGCGCCATATTCATACCTAGCTATGGTCAGCCATTTGACTTTCACAATGAGAAAAATGGGCTTGGAATGAGAATTTTAAAGCAAGAATATGGCGCATTCAATCTTGCGTCCTTTCATATTGGACGAATTTTAATGATGGTATGTGTTTACACAGGTGGGCTAGTGGCGCAATGGTTAACGAGTCTGACTACGGATCAGAAGATTCCAGGTTCGACTCCTGGCTAGCTCGAAAGATTGAAAAATGCCTGGAAACTAATGCTGGGTTATTATTCCAAAGAATAACATGCACCACACCAAATTGCTCTCAGGGTAGACATTTGAGTTTCACAATGAACAATAGAGGTAGGAACAAGTAATTTAATGGGGTGATATCATTCTATTTCACTTTTTCATTTGCTTTAGACTTTTATATGACGTTTGTAGACGGGTTAGAAGTCTGCTAAGCGAGAAGAATCTAAGTCCGAGCCATCGGGAGTATTCGTTCTCACCGAGTAAGAATACTCAGTGGAAGGAGCTGAAGTACAAAAGCCACGAAAAAAATTAGCTTTTCTTTTATTCTAAAAGAAAAGCTCATTTCCCCAACAAGATTGAATGCGCCATATTCATACCTAGCTATGGTCAGCCATTTGACTTTCACAATGAGAAAAATGGGCTTGGAATGAGAATTTTAAAGCAAGCGTCCTTTCTTATTGGACGAATTTTAATGATGGTCTGTGTTTATACAGGTGGGTTAGTGGCGCAATGGATAACGCGTCTGACTACGGATCAGAAGATTCCAGGTTCGACTCCTGGCTAGCTCGAATGATATTAAAATGCCTGGAAACTAATGCTGGGTTAATATTCCAAAGAATAACATGCACCACACCAAATTGCTCTCAGGGTAGACATTTGAGTTTCACAAAGAACAATAGAGGTAGGAAAAAGTAATTATATGGGGTGATATCATTCTATTTCACTTTTTCCTTTGCTTTAGACTTTTATATGACGTTTGTAGACGGGTTAGAAGTCTGCTAAGCGAGTTGAATCTAAGTCTGAGCCATCGGGAGTATTCGTTCTCACCGAGTAAGAATACTCAGTGGAAGGAGCTGAAGTACAAAAGCCACGAAAAAAATTAGCTTTTCTTTTATTCTAAAAGAAAAGCTAATTTCCCCAACAAGATTGAATGCGCCATATTCATACCTAGCTATGGTCAGCCATTTGACTTTCACAATGAGAAAAATGGGCTTGGAATGAGAATTTTAAAGCAAGCGTCCTTTCTTATTGGACGAATTATAATGATGGTCTGTGTTTATACAGGTGGGCTAGTGGCGCAATGGATAACGCGTCTGACTACGGATCAGAAGATTCCAGGTTCGACTCCTGGCTAGCTCGAAAGATGTTAAAATGCCTGGAAACTAATGCTGGGTTATTATTCCAAAGAATAACATGCACCACACCAAATTGCTTTCAGGGTAGACATTTGAGTTTCACAATGAACAATAGAGGTAGGAACAAGTAATTTAATGGGGTGATATCATTCTATTTCACTTTTTCATTTGCTTTAGACTTTTATATGACGTTTGTAGACGGGTTAGAAGTCTGCTAAGCGAGAAGAATCAAAGTCCGAGCCATCGGGAGTATTCGTTCTCACCGAGTAAGAATACTCAGTGGAAGGAGCTGAAGTACAAAAGCCACGAAAAAAATTAGCTTTTCTTTTATTCTAAAAGAAAAGCTCATTTCCCCAACAAGATTGAATGCGCCATATTCATACCTAGCTATGGTCAGCCATTTGACTTTCACAATGAGAAAAATGGGCTTGGAATGAGAATTTTAAAGCAAGCGTCCTTTCTTATTGGAAGAATTTTAATGATGGTCTGTGTTTATACAGGTGGGTTAGTGGCGCAATGGATAACGCGTCTGACTACGGATCAGAAGATTCCAGGTTCGACTCCTGGCTAGCTCGAAAGATTTTAAAATGCCTGGAAACTAATGCTGGGTTAATATTCCAAAGAATAACATGCACCACACCAAATTGCTCTCAGGGTAGTCATTTGAGTTTCACAATGAACAATAGAGGTAGGAACAAGAAATGTTATGGGGTGATATCATTCTATTTCACTTTTTCATTTGCTTTAGACTTTTATATGATGTTTGTAGACGGGTTAGAAGTCTGCTAAGCGAGATGAATCTAAGTCCGAGCCATCGGGAGTATTCGTTCTCACCGAGTAAGAATACTCAGTGGAAGGAGCTGAAGTACAAAAGCCACGAAAAAAATTTGCTTTTCTTTTATTCTAAAAGAAAAGCTAATTTCCCCAACAAGATTGAATGCGCCATATTCATACCTAGCTATGGTCAGCCATTTGACTTTCACAATGAGAAAAATGGGCTTGGAATGAGAATTTTAAAGCAAGCGTCCTTTCTTATTGGACGAATTTTAATGATGTGTGTTTATACAGGTGGGCTAGTGGCGCAATGGATAACGCGTCTGACTACGGATCAGAAGATTCCAGGTTCGACTCCTGGCTAGCTCGAAAGATTTTAAAATGCCTGGAAACTAATGCTGGGTTATTATTCCAAAGAATAACATGCACCACACCAAATTGCTCTCAGGGTAGACATTTGAGTTTCACAATGAACAATAGAGGTAGGAACAAGTAATTTTATGGGGTGATATCATTCTATTTCACTTTTTCATTTGCTTTAGACTTTTATACGACGTTTGTAGACGGGTTAGAAGTCTGCTAAGCGAGAAGAATCTAAGTCCGAGCCATCGGGAGTATTCGTTCTCACCGAGTAAGAATACTCAGTGGAAGGAGCTGAAGTACAAAAGCCACGAAAAAAATTACCTTTTCTTTTATTCTAAAAGAAAAGCTCATTTCCCCAACAAGATTGAATGCGCCATTTTCATTCCTAGCTATGGTCAGCCATTTGACTTTCACAATGAGAAAAATGGGCTTGGAATGAGAATTTTAAAGCAAGCGTCCTTTCTTATTGGAAGAATTTTAATGATGGTCTGTGTTTAAACAGGTGGGCTTGTGGCGCAATGGATTACGTGTCTGACTACGGATCAGATGTTTCCAAGTTCGACTCCTGGCTAGCTCGAAAGATTTTAAGATGCCTGGAAAGTAATGCTGGGTTATTATTCCAAAGAATAACATGCACCACACCAAATTGCTCTCAGGGTAGACATTTGAGTTTCACAATGAACAATAGAGGTAGGAACAAGTAATTATATGGGGTGATATCATTCTATTTCACTTTTTCCTTTGCTTTAGACTTTTATATGACGTTTGTAGACGGGTTAGAAGTCTGCTAAGCGAGATGAATCTAAGTCCGAGCCATCGGGAGTATTCGTTCTCACCGAGTAAGAATACTCAGTGGAAGGAGCTGAAGTACAAAAGCCACGAAAAAAATTAGCTTTTCTTTTATTCTAAAAGAAAAGCTCATTTCCCCAACAAGATTGAATGCGCCATATTCATACCTAGCTATGGTCAGCCATTTGACTTACACAATGAGAAAAATGGGCTTGGAATGAGAATTTTAAAGCAAGAATATGGCGCATTCAATCTTGCGTCCTTTCATATTGGACGAATTTTAATGATGGTATGTGTTTACACAGGTGGGCTAGTGGCGCAATGGTTAACGAGTCTGACTACGGATCAGAAGATTCCAGGTTCGACTCCTGGCTAGCTCGAAAGATTGAAAAATGCCTGGAAACTAATGCTGGGTTATTATTCCAAAGAATAACATGCACCACACCAAATTGCTCTCAGGGTAGACATTTGAGTTTCACAATGAACAATAGAGGTAGGAATAAGTAATTTAATGGGGTGATATCATTCTATTTCACTTTTTCATTTGCTTTAGACTTTTATATGACGTTTGTAGACGGGTTAGAAGTCTGCTAAGCGAGAAGAATCTAAGTCCGAGCCATCGGGAATATTCGTTCTCACCGAGTAAGAATACTCAGTGGAAGGAGCTGAAGTACAAAAGCCACGAAAAAAATTAGCTTTTCTTTTATTCTAAAAGAAAAGCTCATTTCCCCAACAAGATTGAATGCGCCATATTCATACCTAGCTATGGTCAGCCATTTGACTTTCACAATGAGAAAAATGGGCTTGGAATGAGAATTTTAAAGCAAGCGTCCTTTCTTATTGGACGAATTTTAATGATGGTATGTGTTTACACAGGTGGGCTAGTGGCGCAATGGTTAACGAGTCTGACTACGGATCAGAAGATTCCAGGTTCGACTCCTGGCTAGCTCGAAAGATTGAAAAATGCCTGGAAACTAATGCTGGGTTATTATTCCAAAGAATAACATGCACCACACCAAATTGCTCTCAGGGTAGACATTTGAGTTTCACAATGAACAATAGAGGTAGGAATAAGTAATTTAATGGGGTGATATCATTCTATTTCACTTTTTCATTTGCTTTAGACTTTTATATGACGTTTGTAGACGGGTTAGAAGTCTGCTAAGCGAGAAGAATCTAAGTCCGAGCCATCGGGAATATTCGTTCTCACCGAGTAAGAATACTCAGTGGAAGGAGCTGAAGTACAAAAGCCACGAAAAAAATTAGCTTTTCTTTTATTCTAAAAGAAAAGCTCATTTCCCCAACAAGATTGAATGCGCCATATTCATACCTAGCTATGGTCAGCCATTTGACTTTCACAATGAGAAAAATGGGCTTGGAATGAGAATTTTAAAGCAAGCGTCCTTTCTTATTGGACGAATTTTAATGATGGTCTGTGTTTATACAGGTGGGTTAGTGGCGCAATGGATAACGCGTCTGACTACGGATCAGAAGATTCCAGGTTCGACTCCTGGCTAGCTCGAAAGATTTTAAAATGCCTGGAAACTAATGCTGGGTTAATATTCCAAAGAATAACATGCACCACACCAAATTGCTCTCAGGGTAGACATTTGAGTTTCACAATGAACAATAGAGGTAGGAACAAGAAATGTTATGGGGTGATATCATTCTATTTCACTTTTTCATTTGCTTTAGACTTTTATATGATGTTTGTAGACGGGTTAGAAGTCTGCTAAGCGAGATGAATCTAAGTCCGAGCCATCGGGAGTATTCGTTCTCACCGTGTAAGAATACTCAGTGGAAGGAGCTGAAGTACAAAAGCCACGAAAAAAATTTGCTTTTCTTTTATTCTAAAAGAAAAGCTAATTTCCCCAACAAGATTGAATGCGCCATATTCATACCTAGCTATGGTCAGCCATTTGACTTTCACAATGAGAAAAATGGGCTTGGAATGAGAATTTTAATGCAAGCGTCCTTTCTTATTGGACGAATTTTAATGATGGTCTGTGATTAAACAGGTGGGCTTGTGGCGGAATGGATAACTTGTCTGACTACGGATCAAATTATTCCAGGTTCGACTCCTGGCTAGCTCGAAAGATTTTAAAATGCCTGGTAACTAATGCTGGGTTATTATTCCAAAGAATAACATGCACCACACCAAATTGCTCTCAGGGTAGACATTTGAGTTTCACAATGAACTATAGAGGTAGGAACAAGTAATTATATGGGGTGATATCATTCTATTTCACTTTTTCCTTTGCTTTAGACTTTTATATGACGTTTGTAGACGGGTTAGAAGTCTGCTAAGCGAGAAGAACCTAAGTCCGAGCCATCGGGAGTATTCGTTCTCACCGAGTAAGAAAACTCAGTGGAAGGAGCTGAAGTACAAAAGCCACGAAAAAAATTTGCTTTTCTTTTATTCTAAAAGAAAAGCTCATTTCCCCAACAAGATTGAATGCGCCATATTCATACCTAGCTATGGTCAGCCATTTGACTTTCACAATGAGAAAAATGGGCTTGGAATGAGAATTTTAAAGCAAGCGTCCTTTCTTATTGGACGAATTTTAATGATGGTCTGTGTTTATACAGGTGGGCTAGTGGCGCAATGGATAACGCGTCTGACTACGGATCAGAAGATTCCAGGTTCGACTCCTGGCTAGCTCGAAAGATTTTAAAATGCCTGGAAACTAATGCTGGGTTATTATTCCAAAGAATAACATGCACCACACCAAATTGCTCTCAGGGTAGACATTTGAGTTTCACAATGAACAATAGAGGTAGGAACAAGGAATTTAATGGGGTGATATCATTCTATTTCACTTTTTCCTTTGCTTTAGACTTTCATATAACGTTTTAGACGTGTTAGAAGTCTGCTAAGCGAGAAGTATCTAAGTCCGAGCCATCGGGAGTATTCTGTCCCACCGAGTACGAATACTCAGTGGAAGGAGCTGAAGTGCAGAAGCCACAAAAAACACGAAAGAAATTAGCTATTCTTTTATTCTAAAAGAAAAGCTCATTTCCCCAACAAGATTGAATGCGCCATATTCATACCTAGCTATGGTCAGCCATTTGACTTTCACAATGAGAAAAATGGGCTTGGAATGAGAATTTTAAAGCAAGAATATGGCGCATTCAATCTTGCGTCCTTTCATATTGGACGAATTTTAATGATGGTATGTGTTTACACAGGTGGGCTAGTGGCGCAATGGTTAACGAGTCTGACTACGGATCAGTAGATTCCAGGTTCGACTCCTGGCTAGCTCGAAAGATTTTAAAATGCCTGGAAAATAATGCTGGGTTATTATTCCAAAGAATAACATGCACCACACCAAATTGCTCTCAGGGTAGACATTTGAGTTTCACAATGAACAATAGAGGTAGGAACAAGTAATTTTATGGGGTGATATCATTCTATTTCACTTTTTCATTTGCTTTAGACTTTTATATGACGTTTGTAGACGGGTTAGAAGTCTGCTAAGCGAGAAGAATCTAAGTCCGAGCCATCGGGAGTATTCGTTCTCACCGAGTAAGAATACTCAGTGGAAGGAGCTGAAGTACAAAAGCCACGAAAAAAATTAGCTTTTCTTTTATTCTAAAAGAAAAGCTCATTTCCCCAACAAGATTGAATGCGCCATATTCATACCTAGCTATGGTCAGCCATTTGACTTTCACAATGAGAAAAATGGGCTTGGAATGAGAATTTTAAAGCAAGCGTCCTTTCTTATTGGACGAATTTTAATGATGGTCTGTGTTTATACAGGTGGGCTAGTGGCGCAATGGATAACGCGTCTGACTACGGATCAGAAGATTCTAGGTTCGACTCCTGGCTAGCTCGAAAGATTTTAAAATGCCTGGAAACTAATGCTGGGTTATTATTCCAAAGAATAACATGCACCACACCAAATTGCTCTCAGGGTAGACATTTGAGTTTCACAATGAACAATAGAGGTAGGAACAAGTAATTTTATGGGGTGATATCATTCTATTTCACTTTTTCATTTGCTTTAGACTTTTATATGACGTTTGTAGACGGGTTAGAAGACTGCTAAGCGAGAAGAATCTAAGTCCGAGCCATCGGGAGTATTCGTTCTCACCGAGTAAGAATACTCAGTGGAAGGAGCTGAAGTACAAAAGCCACGAAAAAAATTACCTTTTCTTTTATTCTAAAAGAAAAGCTCATTTCCCCAACAAGATTGAATGCGCCATTTTCATTCCTAGCTATGGTCAGCCATTTGACTTTCACAATGAGAAAAATGGGCTTGGAATGAGAATTTTAAAGCAAGCGTCCTTTCTTATTGGAAGAATTTTAATGATGGTCTGTGTTTAAACAGGTGGGCTTGTGGCGCAATGGATTACGTGTCTGACTACGGATCAGAAGTTTCCAAGTTCGACTCCTGGCTAGCTCGAAAGATTTTAAGATGCCTGGAAAGTAATGCTGGGTTATTATTCCAAAGAATAACATGCACCACACCAAATTGCTCTCAGGGTAGACATTTGAGTTTCACAATGAACAATAGAGGTAGGAACCAGTAATTTTATGGGGTGATATCATTCTATTTCACTTTTTCATTTGCTTTAGACTTTTATATGACGTTTGTAGACGGGTTAGAAGTCTGCTAAGCGAGAAGAATCTAAGTCCGAGCCATCGGGAGTATTCGTTCTCACCGAGTAAGAATACTCAGTGGAAGGAGCTGAAGTACAAAAGCCACGAAAAAAATTAGCTTTTCTTTTATTCTAAAAGAAAAGCTCATTTCCCCAACAAGATTGAATGCGCCATATTCATACCTAGCTATGGTCAGCCATTTGACTTTCACAATGAGAAAAATGGGCTTGGAATGAGAATTTTAAAGCAAGAATATGGCGCATTCAATCTTGCGTCCTTTCATATTGGACGAATTTTAATGATGGTATGTGTTTACACAGGTGGGCTAGTGGCGCAATGGTTAACGAGTCTGACTACGGATCAGTAGATTCCAGGTTCGACTCCTGGCTAGCTCGAAAGATTGAAAAATGCCTGGAAACTAATGCTGGGTTATTATTCCAAAGAATAACATGCACCACACCAAATTGCTCTCAGGGTAGACATTTGAGTTTCACAATGAACAATAGAGGTAGGAACAAGGAATTTAATGGGGTGATATCATTCTATTTCACTTTTTCCTTTGCTTTAGACTTTCATATAACGTTTTAGACGTGTTAGAAGTCTGCTAAGCGAGAAGTATCTAAGTCCGAGCCATCGGGAGTATTCTGTCCCACCGAGTACGAATACTCAGTGGAAGGAGCTGAAGTGCAGAAGCCACAAAAAACACGAAAGAAATTAGCTATTCTTTTATTCTAAAAGAAAAGCTCATTTCCCCAACAAGATTGAATGCGCCATATTCATACCTAGCTATGGTCAGCCATTTGACTTTCACAATGAGAAAAATGGGCTTGGAATGAGAATTTTAAAGCAAGAATATGGCGCATTCAATCTTGCGTCCTTTCATATTGGACGAATTTTAATGATGGTATGTGTTTACACAGGTGGGCTAGTGGCGCAATGGTTAACGAGTCTGACTACGGATCAGTAGATTCCAGGTTCGACTCCTGGCTAGCTCGAAAGATTTTAAAATGCCTGGAAAATAATGCTGGGTTATTATTCCAAAGAATAACATGCACCACACCAAATTGCTCTCAGGGTAGACATTTGAGTTTCACAATGAACAATAGAGGTAGGAACAAGTAATTTTATGGGGTGATATCATTCTATTTCACTTTTTCATTTGCTTTAGACTTTTATATGACGTTTGTAGACGGGTTAGAAGTCTGCTAAGCGAGAAGAATCTAAGTCCGAGCCATCGGGAGTATTCGTTCTCACCGAGTAAGAATACTCAGTGGAAGGAGCTGAAGTACAAAAGCCACGAAAAAAATTAGCTTTTCTTTTATTCTAAAAGAAAAGCTCATTTCCCCAACAAGATTGAATGCGCCATATTCATACCTAGCTATGGTCAGCCATTTGACTTTCACAATGAGAAAAATGGGCTTGGAATGAGAATTTTAAAGCAAGCGTCCTTTCTTATTGGACGAATTTTAATGATGGTCTGTGTTTATACAGGTGGGCTAGTGGCGCAATGGATAACGCGTCTGACTACGGATCAGAAGATTCTAGGTTCGACTCCTGGCTAGCTCGAAAGATTTTAAAATGCCTGGAAACTAATGCTGGGTTATTATTCCAAAGAATAACATGCACCACACCAAATTGCTCTCAGGGTAGACATTTGAGTTTCACAATGAACAATAGAGGTAGGAACAAGTAATTTTATGGGGTGATATCATTCTATTTCACTTTTTCATTTGCTTTAGACTTTTATATGACGTTTGTAGACGGGTTAGAAGACTGCTAAGCGAGAAGAATCTAAGTCCGAGCCATCGGGAGTATTCGTTCTCACCGAGTAAGAATACTCAGTGGAAGGAGCTGAAGTACAAAAGCCACGAAAAAAATTACCTTTTCTTTTATTCTAAAAGAAAAGCTCATTTCCCCAACAAGATTGAATGCGCCATTTTCATTCCTAGCTATGGTCAGCCATTTGACTTTCACAATGAGAAAAATGGGCTTGGAATGAGAATTTTAAAGCAAGCGTCCTTTCTTATTGGAAGAATTTTAATGATGGTCTGTGTTTAAACAGGTGGGCTTGTGGCGCAATGGATTACGTGTCTGACTACGGATCAGAAGTTTCCAAGTTCGACTCCTGGCTAGCTCGAAAGATTTTAAGATGCCTGGAAAGTAATGCTGGGTTATTATTCCAAAGAATAACATGCACCACACCAAATTGCTCTCAGGGTAGACATTTGAGTTTCACAATGAACAATAGAGGTAGGAACCAGTAATTTTATGGGGTGATATCATTCTATTTCACTTTTTCATTTGCTTTAGACTTTTATATGACGTTTGTAGACGGGTTAGAAGTCTGCTAAGCGAGAAGAATCTAAGTCCGAGCCATCGGGAGTATTCGTTCTCACCGAGTAAGAATACTCAGTGGAAGGAGCTGAAGTACAAAAGCCACGAAAAAAATTAGCTTTTCTTTTATTCTAAAAGAAAAGCTCATTTCCCCAACAAGATTGAATGCGCCATATTCATACCTAGCTATGGTCAGCCATTTGACTTTCACAATGAGAAAAATGGGCTTGGAATGAGAATTTTAAAGCAAGAATATGGCGCATTCAATCTTGCGTCCTTTCATATTGGACGAATTTTAATGATGGTATGTGTTTACACAGGTGGGCTAGTGGCGCAATGGTTAACGAGTCTGACTACGGATCAGTAGATTCCAGGTTCGACTCCTGGCTAGCTCGAAAGATTGAAAAATGCCTGGAAACTAATGCTGGGTTATTATTCCAAAGAATAACATGCACCACACCAAATTGCTCTCAGGGTAGACATTTGAGTTTCACAATGAACAATAGAGGTAGGAACAAGTAATTTAATGGGGTGATATCATTCTATTTCACTTTTTCATTTGCTTTAGACTTTTATATGACGTTTGTAGACGGGTTAGAAGTCTGCTAAGCGAGAAGAATCTAAGTCCGAGCCATCGGGAGTATTCGTTCTCACCGAGTAAGAATACTCAGTGGAAGGAGCTGAAGTACAAAAGCCACGAAAAAAATTAGCTTTTCTTTTATTCTAAAAGAAAAGCTCATTTCCCCAACAAGATTGAATGCGCCATATTCATACCTAGCTATGGTCAGCCATTTGACTTTCACAATGAGAAAAATGGGCTTGGAATGAGAATTTTAAAGCAAGCGTCCTTTCTTATTGGACGAATTTTAATGATGGTCTGTGTTTATACAGGTGGGTTAGTGGCGCAATGGATAACGCGTCTGACTACGGATCAGAAGATTCCAGGTTCGACTCCTGGCTAGCTCGAAAGATTTTAAAATGCCTGGAAACTAATGCTGGGTTAATATTCCAAAGAATAACATGCACCACACCAAATTGCTCTCAGGGTAGACATTTGAGTTTCACAAAGAACAATAGAGGTAGGAAAAAGTAATTATATGGGGTGATATCATTCTATTTCACTTTTTCCTTTGCTTTAGACTTTCATATAACGTTTTAGACGTGTTAGAAGTCTGCTAAGCGAGAAGTATCTAAGTCCGAGCCATCGGGAGTATTCTGTCCCACCGAGTACGAATACTCAGTGGAAGGAGCTGAAGTGCAGAAGCCACAAAAAACACGAAAGAAATTAGCTATTCTTTTATTCTAAAAGAAAAGCTCATTTCCCCAACAAGATTGAATGCGCCATATTCATACCTAGCTATGGTCAGCCATTTGACTTTCACAATGAGAAAAATGGGCTTGGAATGAGAATTTTAAAGCAAGAATATGGCGCATTCAATCTTGCGTCCTTTCATATTGGACGAATTTTAATGATGGTATGTGTTTACACAGGTGGGCTAGTGGCGCAATGGTTAACGAGTCTGACTACGGATCAGTAGATTCCAGGTTCGACTCCTGGCTAGCTCGAAAGATTTTAAAATGCCTGGAAAATAATGCTGGGTTATTATTCCAAAGAATAACATGCACCACACCAAATTGCTCTCAGGGTAGACATTTGAGTTTCACAATGAACAATAGAGGTAGGAACAAGTAATTTTATGGGGTGATATCATTCTATTTCACTTTTTCATTTGCTTTAGACTTTTATATGACGTTTGTAGACGGGTTAGAAGTCTGCTAAGCGAGAAGAATCTAAGTCCGAGCCATCGGGAGTATTCGTTCTCACCGAGTAAGAATACTCAGTGGAAGGAGCTGAAGTACAAAAGCCACGAAAAAAATTAGCTTTTCTTTTATTCTAAAAGAAAAGCTCATTTCCCCAACAAGATTGAATGCGCCATATTCATACCTAGCTATGGTCAGCCATTTGACTTTCACAATGAGAAAAATGGGCTTGGAATGAGAATTTTAAAGCAAGCGTCCTTTCTTATTGGACGAATTTTAATGATGGTCTGTGTTTATACAGGTGGGCTAGTGGCGCAATGGATAACGCGTCTGACTACGGATCAGAAGATTCTAGGTTCGACTCCTGGCTAGCTCGAAAGATTTTAAAATGCCTGGAAACTAATGCTGGGTTATTATTCCAAAGAATAACATGCACCACACCAAATTGCTCTCAGGGTAGACATTTGAGTTTCACAATGAACAATAGAGGTAGGAACAAGTAATTTTATGGGGTGATATCATTCTATTTCACTTTTTCATTTGCTTTAGACTTTTATATGACGTTTGTAGACGGGTTAGAAGTCTGCTAAGCGAGAAGAATCTAAGTCCGAGCCATCGGGAGTATTCGTTCTCACCGAGTAAGAATACTCAGTGGAAGGAGCTGAAGTACAAAAGCCACGAAAAAAATTACCTTTTCTTTTATTCTAAAAGAAAAGCTCATTTCCCCAACAAGATTGAATGCGCCATTTTCATTCCTAGCTATGGTCAGCCATTTGACTTTCACAATGAGAAAAATGGGCTTGGAATGAGAATTTTAAAGCAAGCGTCCTTTCTTATTGGAAGAATTTTAATGATGGTCTGTGTTTAAACAGGTGGGCTTGTGGCGCAATGGATTACGTGTCTGACTACGGATCAGAAGTTTCCAAGTTCGACTCCTGGCTAGCTCGAAAGATTTTAAGATGCCTGGAAAGTAATGCTGGGTTATTATTCCAAAGAATAACATGCACCACACCAAATTGCTCTCAGGGTAGACATTTGAGTTTCACAATGAACAATAGAGGTAGGAACCAGTAATTTTATGGGGTGATATCATTCTATTTCACTTTTTCATTTGCTTTAGACTTTTATATGACGTTTGTAGACGGGTTAGAAGTCTGCTAAGCGAGAAGAATCTAAGTCCGAGCCATCGGGAGTATTCGTTCTCACCGAGTAAGAATACTCAGTGGAAGGAGCTGAAGTACAAAAGCCACGAAAAAAATTAGCTTTTCTTTTATTCTAAAAGAAAAGCTCATTTCCCCAACAAGATTGAATGCGCCATATTCATACCTAGCTATGGTCAGCCATTTGACTTTCACAATGAGAAAAATGGGCTTGGAATGAGAATTTTAAAGCAAGAATATGGCGCATTCAATCTTGCGTCCTTTCATATTGGACGAATTTTAATGATGGTATGTGTTTACACAGGTGGGCTAGTGGCGCAATGGTTAACGAGTCTGACTACGGATCAGTAGATTCCAGGTTCGACTCCTGGCTAGCTCGAAAGATTGAAAAATGCCTGGAAACTAATGCTGGGTTATTATTCCAAAGAATAACATGCACCACACCAAATTGCTCTTAGGGTAGACATTTGAGTTTCACAATGAACAATAGAGGTAGGAACAAGTAATTTAATGGGGTGATATCATTCTATTTCACTTTTTCATTTGCTTTAGACTTTTATATGACGTTTGTAGACGGGTTAGAAGTCTGCTAAGCGAGAAGAATCTAAGTCCGAGCCATCGGGAGTATTCGTTCTCACCGAGTAAGAATACTCAGTGGAAGGAGCTGAAGTACAAAAGCCACGAAAAAAATTAGCTTTTCTTTTATTCTAAAAGAAAAGCTCATTTCCCCAACAAGATTGAATGCGCCATATTCATACCTAGCTATGGTCAGCCATTTGACTTTCACAATGAGAAAAATGGGCTTGGAATGAGAATTTTAAAGCAAGCGTCCTTTCTTATTGGACGAATTTTAATGATGGTCTGTGTTTATACAGGTGGGTTAGTGGCGCAATGGATAACGCGTCTGACTACGGATCAGAAGATTCCAGGTTCGACTCCTGGCTAGCTCGAAAGATTTTAAAATGCCTGGAAACTAATGCTGGGTTAATATTCCAAAGAATAACATGCACCACACCAAATTGCTCTCAGGGTAGACATTTGAGTTTCACAAAGAACAATAGAGGTAGGAAAAAGTAATTATATGGGGTGATATCATTCTATTTCACTTTTTCCTTTGCTTTAGACTTTTATATGACGTTTGTAGACGGGTTAGAAGTCTGCTAAGCGAGTTGAATCTAAGTCTGAGCCATCGGGAGTATTCGTTCTCACCGAGTAAGAATACTCAGTGGAAGGAGCTGAAGTACAAAAGCCACGAAAAAAATTAGCTTTTCTTTTATTCTAAAAGAAAAGCTAATTTCCCCAACAAGATTGAATGCGCCATATTCATACCTAGCTATGGTCAGCCATTTGACTTTCACAATGAGAAAAATGGGCTTGGAATGAGAATTTTAAAGCAAGCGTCCTTTCTTATTGGACGAATCTTAATGATGTGTGTTTATACAGGTGGGCTAGTGGCGCAATGGATAACGCGTCTGACTACGGATCAGAAGATTCCAGGTTCGACTCCTGGCTAGCTCGAAAGATTTTAAAATGCCTGGAAACTAATGCTGGGTTATTATTCCAAAGAATAACATGCACCACACCAAATTGCTCTCAGGGTAGACATTTGAGTTTCACAATGAACAATAGAGGTAGGAACAAGTAATTTTATGGGGTGATATCATTCTATTTCACTTTTTCATTTGCTTTAGACTTTTATATGACGTTTGTAGACGGGTTAGAAGTCTGCTAAGCGAGAAGAATCTAAGTCCGAGCCATCGGGAGTATTCGTTCTCACCGAGTAAGAATACTCAGTGGAAGGAGCTGAAGTACAAAAGCCACGAAAAAAATTACCTTTTCTTTTATTCTAAAAGAAAAGCTCATTTCCCCAACAAGATTGAATGCGCCATTTTCATTCCTAGCTATGGTCAGCCATTTGACTTTCACAATGAGAAAAATGGGCTTGGAATGAGAATTTTAAAGCAAGCGTCCTTTCTTATTGGAAGAATTTTAATGATGGTCTGTGTTTAAACAGGTGGGCTTGTGGCGCAATGGATTACGTGTCTGACTACGGATCAGAAGTTTCCAAGTTCGAC
The DNA here is from genome assembly GCF_031168955.1 of Gadus macrocephalus. Taxonomy (NCBI): domain Eukaryota; kingdom Metazoa; phylum Chordata; class Actinopteri; order Gadiformes; family Gadidae; genus Gadus; species Gadus macrocephalus. The sequence goes on from NC_082386.1 coordinate 734,896, forward strand.
TCCTGGCTAGCTCGAAAGATTTTAAGATGCCTGGAAAGTAATGCTGGGTTATTATTCCAAAGAATAACATGCACCACACCAAATTGCTCTCAGGGTAGACATTTGAGTTTCACAATGAACAATAGAGGTAGGAACCAGTAATTTTATGGGGTGATATCATTCTATTTCACTTTTTCATTTGCTTTAGACTTTTATATGACGTTTGTAGACGGGTTAGAAGTCTGCTAAGCGAGAAGAATCTAAGTCCGAGCCATCGGGAGTATTCGTTCTCACCGAGTAAGAATACTCAGTGGAAGGAGCTGAAGTACAAAAGCCACGAAAAAAATTAGCTTTTCTTTTATTCTAAAAGAAAAGCTCATTTCCCCAACAAGATTGAATGCGCCATATTCATACCTAGCTATGGTCAGCCATTTGACTTTCACAATGAGAAAAATGGGCTTGGAATGAGAATTTTAAAGCAAGCGTCCTTTCTTATTGGACGAATTTTAATGATGGTCTGTGTTTATACAGGTGGGCTAGTGGCGCAATGGATAACGCGTCTGACTACGGATCAGAAGATTCTAGGTTCGACTCCTGGCTAGCTCGAAAGATTTTAAAATGCCTGGAAACTAATGCTGGGTTATTATTCCAAAGAATAACATGCACCACACCAAATTGCTCTCAGGGTAGACATTTGAGTTTCACAATGAACAATAGAGGTAGGAACAAGTAATTTTATGGGGTGATATCATTCTATTTCACTTTTTCATTTGCTTTAGACTTTTATATGACGTTTGTAGACGGGTTAGAAGTCTGCTAAGCGAGAAGAATCTAAGTCCGAGCCATCGGGAGTATTCGTTCTCACCGAGTAAGAATACTCAGTGGAAGGAGCTGAAGTACAAAAGCCACGAAAAAAATTACCTTTTCTTTTATTCTAAAAGAAAAGCTCATTTCCCCAACAAGATTGAATGCGCCATTTTCATTCCTAGCTATGGTCAGCCATTTGACTTTCACAATGAGAAAAATGGGCTTGGAATGAGAATTTTAAAGCAAGCGTCCTTTCTTATTGGAAGAATTTTAATGATGGTCTGTGTTTAAACAGGTGGGCTTGTGGCGCAATGGATTACGTGTCTGACTACGGATCAGAAGTTTCCAAGTGCGACTCCTGGCTAGCTCGAAAGATTTTAAGATGCCTGGAAAGTAATGCTGGGTTATTATTCCAAAGAATAACATGCACCACACCAAATTGCTCTCAGGGTAGACATTTGAGTTTCACAATGAACAATAGAGGTAGGAACCAGTAATTTTATGGGGTGATATCATTCTATTTCACTTTTTCATTTGCTTTAGACTTTTATATGACGTTTGTAGACGGGTTAGAAGTCTGCTAAGCGAGAAGAATCTAAGTCCGAGCCATCGGGAGTATTCGTTCTCACCGAGTAAGAATACTCAGTGGAAGGAGCTGAAGTACAAAAGCCACGAAAAAAATTAGCTTTTCTTTTATTCTAAAAGAAAAGCTCATTTCCCCAACAAGATTGAATGCGCTATATTCATACCTAGCTATGGTCAGCCATTTGACTTTCACAATGAGAAAAATGGGCTTGGAATGAGAATTTTAAAGCAAGAATATGGCGCATTCAATCTTGCGTCCTTTCATATTGGACGAATTTTAATGATGGTATGTGTTTACACAGGTGGGCTAGTGGCGCAATGGTTAACGAGTCTGACTACGGATCAGTAGATTCCAGGTTCGACTCCTGGCTAGCTCGAAAGATTGAAAAATGCCTGGAAACTAATGCTGGGTTATTATTCCAAAGAATAACATGCACCACACCAAATTGCTCTCAGGGTAGACATTTGAGTTTCACAATGAACAATAGAGGTAGGAACAAGTAATTTAATGGGGTGTTATCATTCTATTTCACTTTTTCATTTGCTTTAGACTTTTATATGACGTTTGTAGACGGGTTAGAAGTCTGCTAAGCGAGAAGAATCTAAGTCCGAGCCATCGGGAGTATTCGTTCTCACCGAGTAAGAATACTCAGTGGAAGGAGCTGAAGTACAAAAGCCACGAAAAAAATTAGCTTTTCTTTTATTCTAAAAGAAAAGCTCATTTCCCCAACAAGATTGAATGCGCCATATTCATACCTAGCTATGGTCAGCCATTTGACTTTCACAATGAGAAAAATGGGCTTGGAATGAGAATTTTAAAGCAAGCGTCCTTTCTTATTGGACGAATTTTAATGATGGTCTGTGTTTATACAGGTGGGTTAGTGGCGCAATGGATAACGCGTCTGACTACGGATCAGAAGATTCCAGGTTCGACTCCTGGCTAGCTCGAAAGATTTTAAAATGCCTGGAAACTAATGCTGGGTTAATATTCCAAAGAATAACATGCACCACACCAAATTGCTCTCAGGGTAGACATTTGAGTTTCACAAAGAACAATAGAGGTAGGAAAAAGTAATTATATGGGGTGATATCATTCTATTTCACTTTTTCCTTTGCTTTAGACTTTTATATGACGTTTGTAGACGGGTTAGAAGTCTGCTAAGCGAGTTGAATCTAAGTCTGAGCCATCGGGAGTATTCGTTCTCACCGAGTAAGAATACTCAGTGGAAGGAGCTGAAGTACAAAAGCCACGAAAAAAATTAGCTTTTCTTTTATTCTAAAAGAAAAGCTAATTTCCCCAACAAGATTGAATGCGCCATATTCATACCTAGCTATGGTCAGCCATTTGACTTTCACAATGAGAAAAATGGGCTTGGAATGAGAATTTTAAAGCAAGCGTCCTTTCTTATTGGACGAATCTTAATGATGTGTGTTTATACAGGTGGGCTAGTGGCGCAATGGATAACGCGTCTGACTACGGATCAGAAGATTCCAGGTTCGACTCCTGGCTAGCTCGAAAGATTTTAAAATGCCTGGAAACTAATGCTGGGTTATTATTCCAAAGAATAACATGCACCACACCAAATTGCTCTCAGGGTAGACATTTGAGTTTCACAATGAACAATAGAGGTAGGAACAAGTAATTTTATGGGGTGATATCATTCTATTTCACTTTTTCATTTGCTTTAGACTTTTATATGACGTTTGTAGACGGGTTAGAAGTCTGCTAAGCGAGAAGAATCTAAGTCCGAGCCATCGGGAGTATTCGTTCTCACCGAGTAAGAATACTCAGTGGAAGGAGCTGAAGTACAAAAGCCACGAAAAAAATTACCTTTTCTTTTATTCTAAAAGAAAAGCTCATTTCCCCAACAAGATTGAATGCGCCATTTTCATTCCTAGCTATGGTCAGCCATTTGACTTTCACAATGAGAAAAATGGGCTTGGAATGAGAATTTTAAAGCAAGCGTCCTTTCTTATTGGAAGAATTTTAATGATGGTCTGAGTTTAAACAGGTGGGCTTGTGGCGCAATGGATTACGTGTCTGACTACGGATCAGAAGTTTCCAAGTTCGACTCCTGGCTAGCTCGAAAGATTTTAAGATGCCTGGAAAGTAATGCTGGGTTATTATTCCAAAGAATAACATGCACCACACCAAATTGCTCTCAGGGTAGACATTTGAGTTTCACAATGAACAATAGAGGTAGGAACCAGTAATTTTATGGGGTGATATCATTCTATTTCACTTTTTCATTTGCTTTAGACGTTTATATGACGTTTGTAGACGGGTTAGAAGTCTGCTAAGCGAGAAGAATCTAAGTCCGAGCCATCGGGAGTATTCGTTCTCACCGAGTAAGAATACTCAGTGGAAGGAGCTGAAGTACAAAAGCCACGAAAAAAATTAGCTTTTCTTTTATTCTAAAAGAAAAGCTCATTTCCCCAACAAGATTGAATGCGCCATATTCATACCTAGCTATGGTCAGCCATTTGACTTTCACAATGAGAAAAATGGGCTTGGAATGAGAATTTTAAAGCAAGCGTCCTTTCTTATTGGACGAATTTTAATGATGGTCTGTGTTTATACAGGTGGGCTAGTGGCGCAATGGATAACGCGTCTGACTACGGATCAGAAGATTCTAGGTTCGACTCCTGGCTAGCTCGAAAGATTTTAAAATGCCTGGAAACTAATGCTGGGTTATTATTCCAAAGAATAACATGCACCACACCAAATTGCTCTCAGGGTAGACATTTGAGTTTCACAATGAACAATAGAGGTAGGAACAAGTAATTTTATGGGGTGATATCATTCTATTTCACTTTTTCATTTGCTTTAGACTTTTATATGACGTTTGTAGACGGGTTAGAAGTCTGCTAAGCGAGAAGAATCTAAGTCCGAGCCATCGGGAGTATTCGTTCTCACCGAGTAAGAATACTCAGTGGAAGGAGCTGAAGTACAAAAGCCACGAAAAAAATTACCTTTTCTTTTATTCTAAAAGAAAAGCTCATTTCCCCAACAAGATTGAATGCGCCATTTTCATTCCTAGCTATGGTCAGCCATTTGACTTTCACAATGAGAAAAATGGGCTTGGAATGAGAATTTTAAAGCAAGCGTCCTTTCTTATTGGAAGAATTTTAATGATGGTCTGTGTTTAAACAGGTGGGCTTGTGGCGCAATGGATTACGTGTCTGACTACGGATCAGAAGTTTCCAAGTGCGACTCCTGGCTAGCTCGAAAGATTTTAAGATGCCTGGAAAGTAATGCTGGGTTATTATTCCAAAGAATAACATGCACCACACCAAATTGCTCTCAGGGTAGACATTTGAGTTTCACAATGAACAATAGAGGTAGGAACCAGTAATTTTATGGGGTGATATCATTCTATTTCACTTTTTCATTTGCTTTAGACTTTTATATGACGTTTGTAGACGGGTTAGAAGTCTGCTAAGCGAGAAGAATCTAAGTCCGAGCCATCGGGAGTATTCGTTCTCACCGAGTAAGAATACTCAGTGGAAGGAGCTGAAGTACAAAAGCCACGAAAAAAATTAGCTTTTCTTTTATTCTAAAAGAAAAGCTCATTTCCCCAACAAGATTGAATGCGCTATATTCATACCTAGCTATGGTCAGCCATTTGACTTTCACAATGAGAAAAATGGGCTTGGAATGAGAATTTTAAAGCAAGAATATGGCGCATTCAATCTTGCGTCCTTTCATATTGGACGAATTTTAATGATGGTATGTGTTTACACAGGTGGGCTAGTGGCGCAATGGTTAACGAGTCTGACTACGGATCAGTAGATTCCAGGTTCGACTCCTGGCTAGCTCGAAAGATTGAAAAATGCCTGGAAACTAATGCTGGGTTATTATTCCAAAGAATAACATGCACCACACCAAATTGCTCTCAGGGTAGACATTTGAGTTTCACAATGAACAATAGAGGTAGGAACAAGTAATTTAATGGGGTGATATCATTCTATTTCACTTTTTCATTTGCTTTAGACTTTTATATGACGTTTGTAGACGGGTTAGAAGTCTGCTAAGCGAGAAGAATCTAAGTCCGAGCCATCGGGAGTATTCGTTCTCACCGAGTAAGAATACTCAGTGGAAGGAGCTGAAGTACAAAAGCCACGAAAAAAATTAGCTTTTCTTTTATTCTAAAAGAAAAGCTCATTTCCCCAACAAGATTGAATGCGCCATATTCATACCTAGCTATGGTCAGCCATTTGACTTTCACAATGAGAAAAATGGGCTTGGAATGAGAATTTTAAAGCAAGCGTCCTTTCTTATTGGACGAATTTTAATGATGGTCTGTGTTTATACAGGTGGGTTAGTGGCGCAATGGATAAAGCGTCTGACTACGGATCAGAAGATTCCAGGTTCGACTCCTGGCTAGCTCGAAAGATTTTAAAATGCCTGGAAACTAATGCTGGGTTAATATTCCAAAGAATAACATGCACCACACCAAATTGCTCTCAGGGTAGACATTTGAGTTTCACAAAGAACAATAGAGGTAGGAAAAAGTAATTATATGGGGTGATATCATTCTATTTCACTTTTTCCTTTGCTTTAGACTTTTATATGACGTTTGTAGACGGGTTAGAAGTCTGCTAAGCGAGAAGAATCTAAGTCCGAGCCATCGGGAGTATTCGTTCTCACCGAGTAAGAATACTCAGTGGAAGGAGCTGAAGTACAAAAGCCACGAAAAAAATTAGCTTTTCTTTTATTCTAAAAGAAAAGCTCATTTCCCCAACAAGATTGAATGCGCTATATTCATACCTAGCTATGGTCAGCCATTTGACTTTCACAATGAGAAAAATGGGCTTGGAATGAGAATTTTAAAGCAAGAATATGGCGCATTCAATCTTGCGTCCTTTCATATTGGACGAATTTTAATGATGGTATGTGTTTACACAGGTGGGCTAGTGGCGCAATGGTTAACGAGTCTGACTACGGATCAGTAGATTCCAGGTTCGACTCCTGGCTAGCTCGAAAGATTGAAAAATGCCTGGAAACTAATGCTGGGTTATTATTCCAAAGAATAACATGCACCACACCAAATTGCTCTCAGGGTAGACATTTGAGTTTCACAATGAACAATAGAGGTAGGAACAAGTAATTTAATGGGGTGATATCATTCTATTTCACTTTTTCATTTGCTTTAGACTTTTATATGACGTTTGTAGACGGGTTAGAAGTCTGCTAAGCGAGAAGAATCTAAGTCCGAGCCATCGGGAGTATTCGTTCTCACCGAGTAAGAATACTCAGTGGAAGGAGCTGAAGTACAAAAGCCACGAAAAAAATTAGCTTTTCTTTTATTCTAAAAGAAAAGCTCATTTCCCCAACAAGATTGAATGCGCCATATTCATACCTAGCTATGGTCAGCCATTTGACTTTCACAATGAGAAAAATGGGCTTGGAATGAGAATTTTAAAGCAAGCGTCCTTTCTTATTGGACGAATTTTAATGATGGTCTGTGTTTATACAGGTGGGTTAGTGGCGCAATGGATAAAGCGTCTGACTACGGATCAGAAGATTCCAGGTTCGACTCCTGGCTAGCTCGAAAGATTTTAAAATGCCTGGAAACTAATGCTGGGTTAATATTCCAAAGAATAACATGCACCACACCAAATTGCTCTCAGGGTAGACATTTGAGTTTCACAAAGAACAATAGAGGTAGGAAAAAGTAATTATATGGGGTGATATCATTCTATTTCACTTTTTCCTTTGCTTTAGACTTTTATATGACGTTTGTAGACGGGTTAGAAGTCTGCTAAGCGAGTTGAATCTAAGTCTGAGCCATCGGGAGTATTCGTTCTCACCGAGTAAGAATACTCAGTGGAAGGAGCTGAAGTACAAAAGCCACGAAAAAAATTAGCTTTTCTTTTATTCTAAAAGAAAAGCTAATTTCCCCAACAAGATTGAATGCGCCATATTCATACCTAGCTATGGTCAGCCATTTGACTTTCACAATGAGAAAAATGGGCTTGGAATGAGAATTTTAAAGCAAGCGTCCTTTCTTATTGGACGAATCTTAATGATGTGTGTTTATACAGGTGGGCTAGTGGCGCAATGGATAACGCGTCTGACTACGGATCAGAAGATTCCAGGTTCGACTCCTGGCTAGCTCGAAAGATTTTAAAATGCCTGGAAACTAATGCTGGGTTATTATTCCAAAGAATAACATGCACCACACCAAATTGCTCTCAGGGTAGACATTTGAGTTTCACAATGAACAATAGAGGTAGGAACAAGTAATTTTATGGGGTGATATCATTCTATTTCACTTTTTCATTTGCTTTAGACTTTTATATGACGTTTGTAGACGGGTTAGAAGTCTGCTAAGCGAGAAGAATCTAAGTCCGAGCCATCGGGAGTATTCGTTCTCACCGAGTAAGAATACTCAGTGGAAGGAGCTGAAGTACAAAAGCCACGAAAAAAATTACCTTTTCTTTTATTCTAAAAGAAAAGCTCATTTCCCCAACAAGATTGAATGCGCCATTTTCATTCCTAGCTATGGTCAGCCATTTGACTTTCACAATGAGAAAAATGGGCTTGGAATGAGAATTTTAAAGCAAGCGTCCTTTCTTATTGGAAGAATTTTAATGATGGTCTGTGTTTAAACAGGTGGGCTTGTGGCGTAATGGATTACGTGTCTGACTACGGATCAGAAGTTTCCAAGTTCGACTCCAGGCTAGCTCGAAAGATTTTAAGATGCCTGGAAACTAATACTGGGTTATTATTCCAAAGAATAACATGCACCACACCAAATTGCTCTCAGGGTAGACATTTGAGTTTCACAATGAACAATAGAGGTAGGAACAAGTAATTATATGGGGTGATATCATTCTATTTCACTTTTTCCTTTGCTTTAGACTTTTATATGACGTTTGTAGACGGGTTAGAAGTCTGCTAAGCGAGATGAATCTAAGTCCGAGCCATCGGGAGTATTCGTTCTCACCGAGTAAGAATACTCAGTGGAAGGAGCTGAAGTACAAAAGCCACGAAAAAAATTAGCTTTTCTTTTATTCTAAAAGAAAAGCTCATTTCCCCAACAAGATTGAATGCGCCATATTCATACCTAGCTATGGTCAGCCATTTGACTTTCACAATGAGAAAAATGGGCTTGGAATGAGAATTTTAAAGCAAGAATATGGCGCATTCAATCTTGCGTCCTTTCATATTGGACGAATTTTAATGATGGTATGTGTTTACACAGGTGGGCTAGTGGCGCAATGGTTAACGAGTCTGACTACGGATCAGAAGATTCCAGGTTCGACTCCTGGCTAGCTCGAAAGATTGAAAAATGCCTGGAAACTAATGCTGGGTTATTATTCCAAAGAATAACATGCACCACACCAAATTGCTCTCAGGGTAGACATTGGAGTTTCACAATGAACAATAGAGGTAGGAACAAGTAATTTAATGGGGTGATATCGTTCTATTTCACTTTTTCATTTGCTTTAGACTTTTATATGACGTTTGTAGACGGGTTAGAAGTCTGCTAAGCGAGAAGAATCTAAGTCCGAGCCATCGGGAGTATTCGTTCTCACCGAGTAAGAATACTCAGTGGAAGGAGCTGAAGTACAAAAGGCACGAAAAAAATTAGCTTTTCTTTTATTCTAAAAGAAAAGCTCATTTCCCCAACAAGATTGAATGCGCCATATTCATACCTAGCTATGGTCAGCCATTTGACTTTCACAATGAGAAAAATGGGCTTGGAATGAGAATTTTAAAGCAAGCGTCCTTTCTTATTGGACGAATTTTAATGATGGTCTGTGTTTATACAGGTGGGTTAGTGGCGCAATGGATAACGCGTCTGACTACGGATCAGAAGATTCCAGGTTCGACTCCTGGCTAGCTCGAAAGATTTTAAAATGCCTGGAAACTAATGCTGGGTTAATATTCCAAAGAATAACATGCACCACACCAAATTGCTCTCAGGGTAGACATTTGAGTTTCACAATGAACAATAGAGGTAGGAACAAGAAATGTTATGGGGTGATATCATTCTATTTCACTTTTTCATTTGCTTTAGACTTTTATATGATGTTTGTAGACGGGTTAGAAGTCTGCTAAGCGAGATGAATCTAAGTCCGAGCCATCGGGAGTATTCGTTCTCACCGAGTAAGAATACTCAGTGGAAGGAGCTGAAGTACAAAAGCCACGAAAAAAATTTGCTTTTCTTTTATTCTAAAAGAAAAGCTCATTTCCCCAACAAGATTGAATGCGCCATATTCATACCTAGCTATGGTCAGCCATTTGACTTTCACAATGAGAAAAATGGGCTTGGAATGAGAATTTTAATGCAAGCGTCCTTTCTTATTGGACGAATTTTAATGATGGTCTGTGTTTAAACAGGTGGGTCAGTGGCGCAATGGAAAACGCGTCTGACTACGGATCAGAAGATTCCAGGTTCGACTCCTGGCTAGCTCGAAAGATTATAAAATGCCTGGAAACTAATGCTGGGTTATTATTGCAAAGAATAACATGCACCACACCAAATTGCTCTCAGGGTAGACATTTGAGTTTCACAAAGAACAATAGAGGTAGGAAAAAGTAATTATATGGGGTGATATCATTCTATTTCACTTTTTCCTTTGCTTTAGACTTTTATATGACGTTTGTAGACGGGTTAGAAGTCTGCTAAGCGAGTTGAATCTAAGTCCGAGCCATCGGGAGTATTCGTTCTCACCGAGTAAGAATACTCAGTGGAAGGAGCTGAAGTACAAAAGCCACGAAAAAAATTAGCTTTTCTTTTATTCTTTTATTCTTTTATTCCTACCTAACCCTCTCATTTCCCCAACAAGATTGAATGCGCCATATTCATACCTAGCTATGGTCAGCCATTTGACTTTCACAATGAGAAAAATGGGCTTGGAATGAGAATTTTAAAGCAAGAATATGGCGCATTCAATCTTGCGTCCTTTCATATTGGACGAATTTTAATGATGGTATGTGTTTACACAGGTGGGGTAGTGGTGCAATGGTTAACTAGTCTGACTACGGATCAGAAGATTCCAGGTTCGACTCCTGGCTAGCTCGAAAGATTGTAAAATGCCTGGAAACGAATGCTGGGTTATTATTCCAATGAATAACATGCACCACACCAAATTGCGCTCAGGGTAGACATTTGAGTTTCACAATGAACAATAGAGGTAGGAACAAGTAATTTTATGGGGTGATATTATTCTATTTCACTTTTTCCTTTGCTTTAGACTTTTATATGACGTTTGTAGACGGGTTAGAAGTCTGCTAAGCGAGAAGAATCTAAGTCCGAGCCATCGGGAGTATTCGTTCTCACCGAGTAAGAATACTCAGTGGAAGGAGCTGAAGTACAAAAGCCACGAAAAAAATTTGCTTTTCTTTTATTCTAAAAGAAAAGCTCATTTCCCCAACAAGATTGAATGCGCCATATTCATACCTAGCTATGGTCAGCCATTTGACTTTCACGATGAGAAAAATGGGCTTGGAATGAGAATTTTAAAGCAAGCGTCCTTTCTTATTGGACGAATTTTAATGATGGTCTGTGTTTATACAGGTGGGCTAGTGGCGCAATGGATAACGCGTCTGACTACGGATCAGTAGATTCCAGGTTCGACTCCTGGCTAGCTCGAAAGATTTTAAAATGCCTGGAAACTAATGCTGGGTTATTATTCCAAAGAATAACATGCACCACACCAAATTGCTCTCAGGGTAGACATTTGAGTTTCACAATGAACAATAGAGGTAGGAACAAGTAATTTTATGGGGTGATATCATTCTATTTCACTTTTTCATTTGCTTTAGACTTTTATATGACGTTTGTAGACGGGTTAGAAGTCTGCTAAGCGAGAAGAATCTAAGTCCGAGCCATCGGGAGTATTCGTTCTCACCGAGTAAGAATACTCAGTGGAAGGAGCTGAAGTACAAAAGCCACGAAAAAAATTACCTTTTCTTTTATTCTAAAAGAAAAGCTCATTTCCCCAACAAGATTGAATGCGCCATTTTCATTCCTAGCTATGGTCAGCCATTTGACTTTCACAATGAGAAAAATGGGCTTGGAATGAGAATTTTAAAGCAAGCGTCCTTTCTTATTGGAAGAATTTTAATGATGGTCTGTGTTTAAACAGGTGGGCTTGTGGCGCAATGGATTACGTGTCTGACTACGGATCAGAAGTTTCCAAGTTCGACTCCTGGCTAGCTCGAAAGATTTTAAGATGCCTGGAAAGTAATGCTGGGTTATTATTCCAAAGAATAACATGCACCACACCAAATTGCTCTCAGGGTAGACATTTGAGTTTCACAATGAACAATAGAGGTAGGAACAAGTAATTATATGGGGTGATATCATTCTATTTCACTATTTCCTTTGCTTTAGACTTTTATATGACGTTTGTAGACGGGTTAGAAGTCTGCTAAGCGAGATGAATCTAAGTCCGAGCCATCGGGAGTATTCGTTCTCACCGAGTAAGAATACTCAGTGGAAGGAGCTGAAGTACAAAAGCCACGAAAAAAATTAGCTTTTCTTTTATTCTAAAAGAAAAGCTCATTTCCCCAACAAGATTGAATGCGCCATATTCATACCTAGCTATGGTCAGCCATTTGACTTTCACAATGAGAAAAATGGGCTTGGAATGAGAATTTTAAAGCAAGAATATGGCGCATTCAATCTTGCGTCCTTTCATATTGGACGAATTTTAATGATGGTATGTGTTTACACAGGTGGGCTAGTGGCGCAATGGTTAACGAGTCTGACTACGGATCAGAAGATTCCAGGTTCGACTCCTGGCTAGCTCGAAAGATTGAAAAATGCCTGGAAACTAATGCTGGGTTATTATTCCAAAGAATAACATGCACCACACCAAATTGCTCTCAGGGTAGACATTGGAGTTTCACAATGAACAATAGAGGTAGGAACAAGTAATTTAATGGGGTGATATCGTTCTATTTCACTTTTTCATTTGCTTTAGACTTTTATATGACGTTTGTAGACGGGTTAGAAGTCTGCTAAGCGAGAAGAATCTAAGTCCGAGCCATCGGGAGTATTCGTTCTCACCGAGTAAGAATACTCAGTGGAAGGAGCTGAAGTACAAAAGCCACGAAAAAAATTAGCTTTTCTTTTATTCTAAAAGAAAAGCTCATTTCCCCAACAAGATTGAATGCGCCATATTCATACCTAGCTATGGTCAGCCATTTGACTTTCACAATGAGAAAAATGGGCTTGGAATGAGAATTTTAAAGCAAGCGTCCTTTCTTATTGGACGAATTTTAATGATGGTCTGTGTTTATACAGGTGGGTTAGTGGCGCAATGGATAACGCGTCTGACTACGGATCAGAAGATTCCAGGTTCGACTCCTGGCTAGCTCGAAAGATTTTAAAATGCCTGGAAACTAATGCTGGGTTAATATTCCAAAGAATAACATGCACCACACCAAATTGCTCTCAGGGTAGACATTTGAGTTTCACAATGAACAATAGAGGTAGGAACAAGAAATGTTATGGGGTGATATCATTCTATTTCACTTTTTCATTTGCTTTAGACTTTTATATGATGTTTGTAGACGGGTTAGAAGTCTGCTAAGCGAGATGAATCTAAGTCCGAGCCATCGGGAGCATTCGTTCTCACCGAGTAAGAATACTCAGTGGAAGGAGCTGAAGTACAAAAGCCACGAAAAAAATTTGCTTTTCTTTTATTCTAAAAGAAAAGCTCATTTCCCCAACAAGATTGAATGCGCCATATTCATACCTAGCTATGGTCAGCCATTTGACTTTCACAATGAGAAAAATGGGCTTGGAATGAGAATTTTAAAGCAAGAATATGGCGCATTCAATCTTGCGTCCTTTCATATTGGACGAATTTTAATGATGGTATGTGTTTACACAGGTGGGCTAGTGGCGCAATGGTTAACGAGTCTGACTACGGATCAGAAGATTCCAGGTTCGACTCCTGGCTAGCTCGAAAGATTGAAAAATGCCTGGAAACTAATGCTGGGTTATTATTCCAAAGAATAACATGCACCACACCAAATTGCTCTCAGGGTAGACATTGGAGTTTCACAATGAACAATAGAGGTAGGAACAAGTAATTTAATGGGGTGATATCGTTCTATTTCACTTTTTCATTTGCTTTAGACTTTTATATGACGTTTGTAGACGGGTTAGAAGTCTGCTAAGCGAGAAGAATCTAAGTCCGAGCCATCGGGAGTATTCGTTCTCACCGAGTAAGAATACTCAGTGGAAGGAGCTGAAGTACAAAAGCCACGAAAAAAATTAGCTTTTCTTTTATTCTAAAAGAAAAGCTCATTTCCCCAACAAGATTGAATGCGCCATATTCATACCTAGCTATGGTCAGCCATTTGACTTTCACAATGAGAAAAATGGGCTTGGAATGAGAATTTTAAAGCAAGCGTCCTTTCTTATTGGACGAATTTTAATGATGGTCTGTGTTTATACAGGTGGGTTAGTGGCGCAATGGATAACGCGTCTGACTACGGATCAGAAGATTCCAGGTTCGACTCCTGGCTAGCTCGAAAGATTTTAAAATGCCTGGAAACTAATGCTGGGTTAATATTCCAAAGAATAACATGCACCACACCAAATTGCTCTCAGGGTAGACATTTGAGTTTCACAATGAACAATAGAGGTAGGAACAAGAAATGTTATGGGGTGATATCATTCTATTTCACTTTTTCATTTGCTTTAGACTTTTATATGATGTTTGTAGACGGGTTAGAAGTCTGCTAAGCGAGATGAATCTAAGTCCGAGCCATCGGGAGTATTCGTTCTCACCGAGTAAGAATACTCAGTGGAAGGAGCTGAAGTACAAAAGCCACGAAAAAAATTTGCTTTTCTTTTATTCTAAAAGAAAAGCTCATTTCCCCAACAAGATTGAATGCGCCATATTCATACCTAGCTATGGTCAGCCATTTGACTTTCACAATGAGAAAAATGGGCTTGGAATGAGAATTTTAATGCAAGCGTCCTTTCTTATTGGACGAATTTTAATGATGGTCTGTGTTTAAACAGGTGGGTCAGTGGCGCAATGGAAAACGCGTCTGACTACGGATCAGAAGATTCCAGGTTCGACTCCTGGCTAGCTCGAAAGATTATAAAATGCCTGGAAACTAATGCTGGGTTATTATTGCAAAGAATAACATGCACCACACCAAATTGCTCTCAGGGTAGACATTTGAGTTTCACAAAGAACAATAGAGGTAGGAAAAAGTAATTATATGGGGTGATATCATTCTATTTCACTTTTTCCTTTGCTTTAGACTTTTATATGACGTTTGTAGACGGGTTAGAAGTCTGCTAAGCGAGTTGAATCTAAGTCCGAGCCATCGGGAGTATTCGTTCTCACCGAGTAAGAATACTCAGTGGAAGGAGCTGAAGTACAAAAGCCACGAAAAAAATTAGCTTTTCTTTTATTCTTTTATTCTTTTATTCCTACCTAACCCTCTCATTTCCCCAACAAGATTGAATGCGCCATATTCATACCTAGCTATGGTCAGCCATTTGACTTTCACAATGAGAAAAATGGGCTTGGAATGAGAATTTTAAAGCAAGAATATGGCGCATTCAATCTTGCGTCCTTTCATATTGGACGAATTTTAATGATGGTATGTGTTTACACAGGTGGGGTAGTGGTGCAATGGTTAACTAGTCTGACTACGGATCAGAAGATTCCAGGTTCGACTCCTGGCTAGCTCGAAAGATTGTAAAATGCCTGGAAACGAATGCTGGGTTATTATTCCAATGAATAACATGCACCACACCAAATTGCGCTCAGGGTAGACATTTGAGTTTCACAATGAACAATAGAGGTAGGAACAAGTAATTTTATGGGGTGATATTATTCTATTTCACTTTTTCCTTTGCTTTAGACTTTTATATGACGTTTGTAGACGGGTTAGAAGTCTGCTAAGCGAGAAGAATCTAAGTCCGAGCCATCGGGAGTATTCGTTCTCACCGAGTAAGAATACTCAGTGGAAGGAGCTGAAGTACAAAAGCCACGAAAAAAATTTGCTTTTCTTTTATTCTAAAAGAAAAGCTCATTTCCCCAACAAGATTGAATGCGCCATATTCATACCTAGCTATGGTCAGCCATTTGACTTTCACGATGAGAAAAATGGGCTTGGAATGAGAATTTTAAAGCAAGCGTCCTTTCTTATTGGACGAATTTTAATGATGGTCTGTGTTTATACAGGTGGGCTAGTGGCGCAATGGATAACGCGTCTGACTACGGATCAGTAGATTCCAGGTTCGACTCCTGGCTAGCTCGAAAGATTTTAAAATGCCTGGAAACTAATGCTGGGTTATTATTCCAAAGAATAACATGCACCACACCAAATTGCTCTCAGGGTAGACATTTGAGTTTCACAATGAACAATAGAGGTAGGAACAAGTAATTTTATGGGGTGATATCATTCTATTTCACTTTTTCATTTGCTTTAGACTTTTATATGACGTTTGTAGACGGGTTAGAAGTCTGCTAAGCGAGAAGAATCTAAGTCCGAGCCATCGGGAGTATTCGTTCTCACCGAGTAAGAATACTCAGTGGAAGGAGCTGAAGTACAAAAGCCACGAAAAAAATTACCTTTTCTTTTATTCTAAAAGAAAAGCTCATTTCCCCAACAAGATTGAATGCGCCATTTTCATTCCTAGCTATGGTCAGCCATTTGACTTTCACAATGAGAAAAATGGGCTTGGAATGAGAATTTTAAAGCAAGCGTCCTTTCTTATTGGAAGAATTTTAATGATGGTCTGTGTTTAAACAGGTGGGCTTGTGGCGCAATGGATTACGTGTCTGACTACGGATCAGAAGTTTCCAAGTTCGACTCCTGGCTAGCTCGAAAGATTTTAAGATGCCTGGAAAGTAATGCTGGGTTATTATTCCAAAGAATAACATGCACCACACCAAATTGCTCTCAGGGTAGACATTTGAGTTTCACAATGAACAATAGAGGTAGGAACAAGTAATTATATGGGGTGATATCATTCTATTTCACTATTTCCTTTGCTTTAGACTTTTATATGACGTTTGTAGACGGGTTAGAAGTCTGCTAAGCGAGATGAATCTAAGTCCGAGCCATCGGGAGTATTCGTTCTCACCGAGTAAGAATACTCAGTGGAAGGAGCTGAAGTACAAAAGCCACGAAAAAAATTAGCTTTTCTTTTATTCTAAAAGAAAAGCTCATTTCCCCAACAAGATTGAATGCGCCATATTCATACCTAGCTATGGTCAGCCATTTGACTTTCACAATGAGAAAAATGGGCTTGGAATGAGAATTTTAAAGCAAGAATATGGCGCATTCAATCTTGCGTCCTTTCATATTGGACGAATTTTAATGATGGTATGTGTTTACACAGGTGGGCTAGTGGCGCAATGGTTAACGAGTCTGACTACGGATCAGAAGATTCCAGGTTCGACTCCTGGCTAGCTCGAAAGATTGAAAAATGCCTGGAAACTAATGCTGGGTTATTATTCCAAAGAATAACATGCACCACACCAAATTGCTCTCAGGGTAGACATTGGAGTTTCACAATGAACAATAGAGGTAGGAACAAGTAATTTAATGGGGTGATATCGTTCTATTTCACTTTTTCATTTGCTTTAGACTTTTATATGACGTTTGTAGACGGGTTAGAAGTCTGCTAAGCGAGAAGAATCTAAGTCCGAGCCATCGGGAGTATTCGTTCTCACCGAGTAAGAATACTCAGTGGAAGGAGCTGAAGTACAAAAGCCACGAAAAAAATTAGCTTTTCTTTTATTCTAAAAGAAAAGCTCATTTCCCCAACAAGATTGAATGCGCCATATTCATACCTAGCTATGGTCAGCCATTTGACTTTCACAATGAGAAAAATGGGCTTGGAATGAGAATTTTAAAGCAAGCGTCCTTTCTTATTGGACGAATTTTAATGATGGTCTGTGTTTATACAGGTGGGTTAGTGGCGCAATGGATAACGCGTCTGACTACGGATCAGAAGATTCCAGGTTCGACTCCTGGCTAGCTCGAAAGATTTTAAAATGCCTGGAAACTAATGCTGGGTTAATATTCCAAAGAATAACATGCACCACACCAAATTGCTCTCAGGGTAGACATTTGAGTTTCACAATGAACAATAGAGGTAGGAACAAGAAATGTTATGGGGTGATATCATTCTATTTCACTTTTTCATTTGCTTTAGACTTTTATATGATGTTTGTAGACGGGTTAGAAGTCTGCTAAGCGAGATGAATCTAAGTCCGAGCCATCGGGAGCATTCGTTCTCACCGAGTAAGAATACTCAGTGGAAGGAGCTGAAGTACAAAAGCCACGAAAAAAATTTGCTTTTCTTTTATTCTAAAAGAAAAGCTCATTTCCCCAACAAGATTGAATGCGCCATATTCATACCTAGCTATGGTCAGCCATTTGACTTTCACAATGAGAAAAATGGGCTTGGAATGAGAATTTTAAAGCAAGAATATGGCGCATTCAATCTTGCGTCCTTTCATATTGGACGAATTTTAATGATGGTATGTGTTTACACAGGTGGGCTAGTGGCGCAATGGTTAACGAGTCTGACTACGGATCAGAAGATTCCAGGTTCGACTCCTGGCTAGCTCGAAAGATTGAAAAATGCCTGGAAACTAATGCTGGGTTATTATTCCAAAGAATAACATGCACCACACCAAATTGCTCTCAGGGTAGACATTGGAGTTTCACAATGAACAATAGAGGTAGGAACAAGTAATTTAATGGGGTGATATCGTTCTATTTCACTTTTTCATTTGCTTTAGACTTTTATATGACGTTTGTAGACGGGTTAGAAGTCTGCTAAGCGAGAAGAATCTAAGTCCGAGCCATCGGGAGTATTCGTTCTCACCGAGTAAGAATACTCAGTGGAAGGAGCTGAAGTACAAAAGCCACGAAAAAAATTAGCTTTTCTTTTATTCTAAAAGAAAAGCTCATTTCCCCAACAAGATTGAATGCGCCATATTCATACCTAGCTATGGTCAGCCATTTGACTTTCACAATGAGAAAAATGGGCTTGGAATGAGAATTTTAAAGCAAGCGTCCTTTCTTATTGGACGAATTTTAATGATGGTCTGTGTTTATACAGGTGGGTTAGTGGCGCAATGGATAACGCGTCTGACTACGGATCAGAAGATTCCAGGTTCGACTCCTGGCTAGCTCGAAAGATTTTAAAATGCCTGGAAACTAATGCTGGGTTAATATTCCAAAGAATAACATGCACCACACCAAATTGCTCTCAGGGTAGACATTTGAGTTTCACAATGAACAATAGAGGTAGGAACAAGAAATGTTATGGGGTGATATCATTCTATTTCACTTTTTCATTTGCTTTAGACTTTTATATGATGTTTGTAGACGGGTTAGAAGTCTGCTAAGCGAGATGAATCTAAGTCCGAGCCATCGGGAGCATTCGTTCTCACCGAGTAAGAATACTCAGTGGAAGGAGCTGAAGTACAAAAGCCACGAAAAAAATTTGCTTTTCTTTTATTCTAAAAGAAAAGCTCATTTCCCCAACAAGATTGAATGCGCCATATTCATACCTAGCTATGGTCAGCCATTTGACTTTCACAATGAGAAAAATGGGCTTGGAATGAGAATTTTAAAGCAAGAATATGGCGCATTCAATCTTGCGTCCTTTCATATTGGACGAATTTTAATGATGGTATGTGTTTACACAGGTGGGCTAGTGGCGCAATGGTTAACGAGTCTGACTACGGATCAGAAGATTCCAGGTTCGACTCCTGGCTAGCTCGAAAGATTGAAAAATGCCTGGAAACTAATGCTGGGTTATTATTCCAAAGAATAACATGCACCACACCAAATTGCTCTCAGGGTAGACATTGGAGTTTCACAATGAACAATAGAGGTAGGAACAAGTAATTTAATGGGGTGATATCGTTCTATTTCACTTTTTCATTTGCTTTAGACTTTTATATGACGTTTGTAGACGGGTTAGAAGTCTGCTAAGCGAGAAGAATCTAAGTCCGAGCCATCGGGAGTATTCGTTCTCACCGAGTAAGAATACTCAGTGGAAGGAGCTGAAGTACAAAAGCCACGAAAAAAATTAGCTTTTCTTTTATTCTAAAAGAAAAGCTCATTTCCCCAACAAGATTGAATGCGCCATATTCATACCTAGCTATGGTCAGCCATTTGACTTTCACAATGAGAAAAATGGGCTTGGAATGAGAATTTTAAAGCAAGCGTCCTTTCTTATTGGACGAATTTTAATGATGGTCTGTGTTTATACAGGTGGGTTAGTGGCGCAATGGATAACGCGTCTGACTACGGATCAGAAGATTCCAGGTTCGACTCCTGGCTAGCTCGAAAGATTTTAAAATGCCTGGAAACTAATGCTGGGTTAATATTCCAAAGAATAACATGCACCACACCAAATTGCTCTCAGGGTAGACATTTGAGTTTCACAATGAACAATAGAGGTAGGAACAAGAAATGTTATGGGGTGATATCATTCTATTTCACTTTTTCATTTGCTTTAGACTTTTATATGATGTTTGTAGACGGGTTAGAAGTCTGCTAAGCGAGATGAATCTAAGTCCGAGCCATCGGGAGCATTCGTTCTCACCGAGTAAGAATACTCAGTGGAAGGAGCTGAAGTACAAAAGCCACGAAAAAAATTTGCTTTTCTTTTATTCTAAAAGAAAAGCTCATTTCCCCAACAAGATTGAATGCGCCATATTCATACCTAGCTATGGTCAGCCATTTGACTTTCACAATGAGAAAAATGGGCTTGGAATGAGAATTTTAATGCAAGCGTCCTTTCTTATTGGACGAATTTTAATGATGGTCTGTGTTTAAACAGGTGGGTCAGTGGCGCAATGGAAAACGCGTCTGACTACGGATCAGAAGATTCCAGGTTCGACTCCTGGCTAGCTCGAAAGATTATAAAATGCCTGGAAACTAATGCTGGGTTATTATTGCAAAGAATAACATGCACCACACCAAATTGCTCTCAGGGTAGACATTTGAGTTTCACAAAGAACAATAGAGGTAGGAAAAAGTAATTATATGGGGTGATATCATTCTATTTCACTTTTTCCTTTGCTTTAGACTTTTATATGACGTTTGTAGACGGGTTAGAAGTCTGCTAAGCGAGAAGAACCTAAGTCCGAGCCATCGGGAGTATTCGTTCTCACCGAGTAAGAATACTCAGTGGAAGGAGCTGAAGTACAAAAGCCACGAAAAAAATTAGCTTTTCTTTTATTCTAAAAGAAAAGCTCATTTCCCCAACAAGATTGAATGCGCCATATTCATACCTAGCTATGGTCAGCCATTTGACTTTCACAATGAGAAAAATGGGCTTGGAATGAGAATTTTAAAGCAAACGTCCTTTCTTATTGGACGAATTTTAATGATGGTCTGTGTTTATACAGGTGGGTTAGTGGCGCAATGGATAACGCGTCTGACTACGGATCAGAAGATTCCAGGTTCGACTCCTGGCTAGCTCGAAATATTTTAAAATGCCTGGAAACTAATGCTGGGTTATTATTCCAAAGAATAACATGCACCACACCAAATTGCTCTCAGGGTAGACATTTGAGTTTCACAATGAACAATAGAGGTAGGAACAAGGAATTTAATGGGGTGATATCATTCTATTTCACTTTTTCCTTTCCTTTAGACTTTCATATAACGTTTTAGACGTGTTAGAAGTCTGCTAAGCGAGAAGTATCTAAGTCCGAGCCATCGGGAGTATTCTGTCCCACCGAGTACAAATACTCAGTGGAAGGAGCTGAAGTGCAGAAGCCACAAAAAACACGAAAGAAATTAGCTATTCTTTTATTCTAAAAGAAAAGCTCATTTCCCCAACAAGATTGAATGCGCCATATTCATACCTTGATATGGTCAGCCATTTGACTTTCACAATGCGAAAAATGGGCTTGGAATGAGAATTTTAAAGCAAGCGTCCTTTCTTATTGGACGAATTTTAATGATGGTCTGTGTTTATACAGGTGGGCTAGTGGCGCAATGGATAACGCGTCTGACTACGGATCAGAAGATTCCAGGTTCGACTCCTGGCTTGCTCGAAAGATTTTAAAATGCCTGGAAACTAATGCTGGGTTATTATTCCAAAGAATAACATGCACCACACCAAATTGCTCTCAGGGTAGACATTTGAGTTTCACAATGAAGAATAGAGGAAGGAACAAGGAATTTAATGGGGTGATATCATTCTATTTCACTTTTTCCTTTGCTTTAGACTTTCATATAACGTTTTAGACGTGTTAGAAGTCTGCTAAGCGAGAAGTATCTAAGTCCGAGCCATCGGGAGTATTCTGTCCCACCGAGTACAAATACTCAGTGGAAGGAGCTGAAGTGCAGAAGCCACAAAAAACACGAAAGAAATTAGCTATTCTTTTATTCTAAAAGAAAAGCTCATTTCCCCAACAAGATTGAATGCGCCATATTCATACCTTGATATGGTCAGCCATTTGACTTTCACAATGAGAAAAATGGGCTTGGAATGAGAATTTTAAAGCAAGCGTCCTTTCTTATTGGACGAATTTTAATGATGGTCTGTGTTTAATCAGGTGGGCTAGTGGCGCAATGGATAATGTGTCCGACTAAGGATTAGAAGATTCCATGTTCGACTCCTGGCTAGCTCGAAAGATTTTAAAATGCCTGGAAACTAATGCTGGGTTATTATTCCAAAGAATAATATTCATATATATTCATACCTTGATATGGTCAGCCATTTGACTTTCACAATGAGAAAAATGGGCTTGGAATGAGAATTTTAAAGCAAGCGTCCTTTCTTATTGGACGAATTTTAATGATGGTCTGCGTTTATACAGGTGGGCTAGTGGCGCAATGGATAACGCGTCTGACTACGGATCAGAAGATTCTAGGTTCGACTCCTGGCTTGCTCGAAAGATTTTAAAATGCCTGGAAACTAATGCTGGGTTATTATTCCAAAGAATAACATGCACCACACCAAATTGCCCTCAGGGTAGACATTTGAGTTTCACAATGAACAATAGAGGAAGGAACAAGGAATTTAATGGGGTGACATCATTCTATTTCACTTTTTCCTTTGCTTTAGACTTTCATGTAACGTTTTAGACGTGTTAGAAGTCTGCTAAGCGAGAAGTATCTAAGTCCGAGCCATCGGGAGTATTCTGTCCCACCGAGTACAAATACTCAGTGGAAGGAGCTGAAGTGCAGAAGCCACAAAAAACACGAAAGAAATTAGCTATTCTTTTATTCTAAAAGAAAAGCTCATTTCCCCAACAAGATTGAATGCGCCATATTCATACCTAGATATGGTCAGCCATTTGACTTTCACAATGAGAAAAATGGGCTTGGAATGAGAATTTTAAAGCAAGCGTCCTTTCTTATTGGAAGAATTTTAATGATGGTCTGTGTTTAATCAGGTGGGCTAGTGGCGCAATGGATAATGTGTCCGACTAAGGATTAGAAGATTCCATGTTCAACTCCTGGCTAGCTCGAAAGATTTTAAAATGCCTGGAAACTAATGCTGGGTTATTATTCCAAAGAATAATATTCATATATATTCATACCTTGATATGGTCAGCCATTTGACTTTCACAATGAGAAAAATGGGCTTGGAATGAGAATTTTAAAGCAAGCGTCCTTTCTTATTGGACGAATTTTAATGATGGTCTGTGTTTAATCAGGTGGGCTAGTGGCGCAATGGATAATGTGTCCGACTATGGATTAGAAGATTCCATGTTCGACTCCTGGCTAGCTCGAAAGATTTTAAAATGCCTGGAAACTAATGCTGGGTTATTATTCCAAAGAATAACATGCACCACTCCAAATTGCTCTCAGGGTAGACATTTGAGTTTCACAATGAACTGTAGAGGTAGGAACAAGTAATTATATGGGGTGACATCATTCTATTTCACTTTTTCCTTTGCTTTAGACTTTCATATAACGTTTTAGACGTGTTAGAAGTCTGCTGAGCGAGAAGTATCTAAGTCCGAGCCATCGGGAGTATTCTGTCCCACCGAGTACGAATACTCAGTGGAAGGAGCTGAAGTGCAGAAGCCACAAAAAAAACGCAAGAAATTAGCTATTCTTTTATTCTAAAAGAAAAGCTCATTTCCCCCAACAAGATTGAATGCGCCATATTCATACCTAGCTATGGTCAGCCATTTGACTTTCACAATGAGAAAAATGGGCTTGGAATGAGAATTTTAAAGCAAGCGTCCTTTCTTATTGGACGAATTTTAATGATGGTCTGTGTTTATACAGGTGGGCTAGTGGCGCAATGGATAACGTGTCTGACTACGGATCAGAAGATTCCAGGTTCGACTCCTGGCTTGCTCGAAAGATTTTAAAATGCCTGGAAACTAATGCTGGGTTATTATTCCAAAGAATAACATGCACCACACCAAATTGCTCTCAGGGTAGACATTTGAGTTTCACAATGAACAATAGAGGAAGGAACAAGGAATTTAATGGGGTGACATCATTCTATTTCACTTTTTCCTTTGCTTTAGACTTTCATATAACGTTTTAGACGTGTTAGAAGTCTGCTAAGCGAGAAGTATCTAAGTCCGAGCCATCGGGAGTATTCTGTCCCACCGAGTACGAATACTCAGTGGAAGGAGCTGAAGTGCAGAAGCCACAAAAAACACGAAAGAAATTAGCTATTCTTTTATTCTAAAAGAAAAGCTCATTTCCCCAACAAGATTGAATGCGCCATATTCATACCTAGATATGGTCAGCCATTTGACTTTCACAATGAGAAAAATGGGCTTGGAATGAGAATTTTAAAGCAAGCGTCCTTTCTTATTGGACGAATTTTAATGATGGTCTGTGTTTATACAGGTGGGTTAGTGGCGCAATGGATAACGCGTCTGACTACGGATCAGAAGATTCCAGGTTCGACTCCTGGCTAGCTCGAAATTTTTTAAAATGCCTGGAAACTAATGCTGGGTTATTATTCCAAAGAATAACATGCACCACACCAAATTGCTCTCAGGGTAGACATTTGAGTTTCACAATGAACCATAGAGGTAGGAACAAGGAATTTAATGGGGTGATATCATTCTATTTCACTTTTTCCTTTCCTTTAGACTTTCATATAATGTTTTAGACGTGTTAGAAGTCTGCTAAGCGAGAAGTATCTATGTCCGAGCCATCGGGAGTATTCTGTCCCACCGAGTACAAATACTCAGTGGAAGGAGCTGAAGTGCAGAAGCCACAAAAAACACGAAAGAAATTAGCTATTCTTTTATTCTAAAAGAAAAGCTCATTTCCCCAACAAGATTGAATGCGCCATATTCATACCTAGCTATGGTCAGCAATTTGACTTTCACAATGAGAAAAATGGGCTTGGAATGAGAATTTTAAAGCAAGCGTCCTTTCTTATTGGACGAATTTTAATGATGGTCTGTGTTTATACAGGTGGGCTAGTGGCGCAATGGATAACGTGTCTGACTACGGATCAGAAGATTCCAGGTTCGACTCCTGGCTTGCTCGAAAGATTTTAAATTGCCTGGAAACTAATGCTGGGTTATTATTCCAAAGAATAACATGCACCACACCAAATTGCTCTCAGGGTAGACATTTGAGTTTCACAATGAACAATAGAGGAAGGAACAAGGAATTTAATGGGGTGACATCATTCTATTTCACTTTTTCCTTTGCTTTAGACTTTCATATAACGTTTTAGACGTGTTAGAAGTCTGCTAAGCGAGAAGTATCTAAGTCCGAGCCATCGGGAGTATTCTGTCCCACCGAGTACGAATACTCAGTGGAAGGAGCTGAAGTGCAGAAGCCACAAAAAACACGAAAGAAATTAGCTATTCTTTTATTCTAAAAGAAAAGCTCATTTCCCCAACAAGATTGAATGCGCCATATTCATACCTAGATATGGTCAGCCATTTGACTTTCACAATGAGAAAAATGGGCTTGGAATGAGAATTTTAAAGCAAGAATATGGCGCATTCAATCTTGCGTCCTTTCTTATTGGACAAATTTTAATGATGGTCTGTGTTTAAACAGGTGGGTTAGTGGCGCAATGGATAACGCGTCTGACTACGGATCAGAAGATTCCATGTTCGACTCCTGGCTAGCTAGAAAGATTATGAAATGCCTGGAAACTAATGCTGGGTTATTATTCCAAAGAATAACATGCACCACACCAAATTGCTCTCAGGGTAGACATTTGAGTTTCACAAAGAACAATAAAGGTAGGAAAAAGTAATAATATGGGGTGATATCATTCTATTTCACTTTTTCCTTTGCTTTAGACTTTTATATGACGTTTGTAGACGGGTTAGAAGTCTGCTAAGCGAGTTGAATCTAAGTCCGAGCCATCGGGAGTATTCGTTCTCACCGAGTAAGAATACTCAGTGGAAGGAGCTGAAGTACAAAAGCCACGAAAAAAATTAGCTTTTCTTTCATTCTAAAATAAAAGCTCATTTCGCCAACAAGATTGAATGCGCCATTTTCATACCTAGCTATGGTCAGCCATTTGACTTTCACAATGAGAAAAATTAGCTTGGAATGAGAATTTTAAAGCAAGCGTCCTTTCTTATTGGACGAATTTTAATGATGGTCTGTGTTTAAACAGGTGGGCTAGTGGCGCAATGGATAACGCGTCTGACTACGGATCAGAAGATTCCATGTTCGACTCCTGGCTAGCTTGCAAGATTTTAAAATGCCTGGAAACTAATGCTGGGTTATTATTCCAAAGAATAACATGCACCACTCCAAATTGCTCTCAGGGTAGACATTTGAGTTTCACAAAGGACAATAGAGGTAGGAACAAGGAATTTAATGGGGTGATATCATTCTATTTCACTTTTTCCTTTCCTTTAGACTTTCATATAACGTTTTAGACGTGTTAGAAGTCTGCTAAGCGAGAAGTATCTAAGTCCGAGCCATCGGGAGTATTCTGTCCCACCGAGTACAAATACTCAGTGGAAGGAGCTGAAGTGCAGAAGCCACAAAAAACACGAAAGAAATTAGCTATTCTTTTATTCTAAAAGAAAAGCTCATTTCCCCAACAAGATTGAATGCGCCATATTCATACCTTGATATGGTCAGCCATTTGACTTTCACAATGCGAAAAATGGGCTTGGAATGAGAATTTTAAAGCAAGCGTCCTTTCTTATTGGACGAATTTTAATGATGGTCTGTGTTTATACAGGTGGGCTAGTGGCGCAATGGATAACGCGTCTGACTACGGATCAGAAGATTCCAGGTTCGACTCCTGGCTAGCTCGAAATTTTTTAAAATGCCTGGAAACTAATGCTGGGTTATTATTCCAAAGAATAACATGCACCACACCAAATTGCTCTCAGGGTAGACATTTGAGTTTCACAATGAACCATAGAGGTAGGAACAAGGAATTTAATGGGGTGATATCATTCTATTTCACTTTTTCCTTTCCTTTAGACTTTCATATAATGTTTTAGACGTGTTAGAAGTCTGCTAAGCGAGAAGTATCTATGTCCGAGCCATCGGGAGTATTCTGTCCCACCGAGTACAAATACTCAGTGGAAGGAGCTGAAGTGCAGAAGCCACAAAAAACACGAAAGAAATTAGCTATTCTTTTATTCTAAAAGAAAAGCTCATTTCCCCAACAAGATTGAATGCGCCATATTCATACCTAGCTATGGTCAGCAATTTGACTTTCACAATGAGAAAAATGGGCTTGGAATGAGAATTTTAAAGCAAGCGTCCTTTCTTATTGGACGAATTTTAATGATGGTCTGTGTTTATACAGGTGGGCTAGTGGCGCAATGGATAACGTGTCTGACTACGGATCAGAAGATTCCAGGTTCGACTCCTGGCTTGCTCGAAAGATTTTAAATTGCCTGGAAACTAATGCTGGGTTATTATTCCAAAGAATAACATGCACCACACCAAATTGCTCTCAGGGTAGACATTTGAGTTTCACAATGAACAATAGAGGAAGGAACAAGGAATTTAATGGGGTGACATCATTCTATTTCACTTTTTCCTTTGCTTTAGACTTTCATATAACGTTTTAGACGTGTTAGAAGTCTGCTAAGCGAGAAGTATCTAAGTCCGAGCCATCGGGAGTATTCTGTCCCACCGAGTACGAATACTCAGTGGAAGGAGCTGAAGTGCAGAAGCCACAAAAAACACGAAAGAAATTAGCTATTCTTTTATTCTAAAAGAAAAGCTCATTTCCCCAACAAGATTGAATGCGCCATATTCATACCTAGATATGGTCAGCCATTTGACTTTCACAATGAGAAAAATGGGCTTGGAATGAGAATTTTAAAGCAAGAATATGGCGCATTCAATCTTGCGTCCTTTCTTATTGGACAAATTTTAATGATGGTCTGTGTTTAAACAGGTGGGTTAGTGGCGCAATGGATAACGCGTCTGACTACGGATCAGAAGATTCCATGTTCGACTCCTGGCTAGCTAGAAAGATTATGAAATGCCTGGAAACTAATGCTGGGTTATTATTCCAAAGAATAACATGCACCACACCAAATTGCTCTCAGGGTAGACATTTGAGTTTCACAAAGAACAATAAAGGTAGGAAAAAGTAATAATATGGGGTGATATCATTCTATTTCACTTTTTCCTTTGCTTTAGACTTTTATATGACGTTTGTAGACGGGTTAGAAGTCTGCTAAGCGAGTTGAATCTAAGTCCGAGCCATCGGGAGTATTCGTTCTCACCGAGTAAGAATACTCAGTGGAAGGAGCTGAAGTACAAAAGCCACGAAAAAAATTAGCTTTTCTTTCATTCTAAAATAAAAGCTCATTTCGCCAACAAGATTGAATGCGCCATTTTCATACCTAGCTATGGTCAGCCATTTGACTTTCACAATGAGAAAAATTAGCTTGGAATGAGAATTTTAAAGCAAGCGTCCTTTCTTATTGGACGAATTTTAATGATGGTCTGTGTTTAAACAGGTGGGCTAGTGGCGCAATGGATAACGCGTCTGACTACGGATCAGAAGATTCCATGTTCGACTCCTGGCTAGCTTGCAAGATTTTAAAATGCCTGGAAACTAATGCTGGGTTATTATTCCAAAGAATAACATGCACCACTCCAAATTGCTCTCAGGGTAGACATTTGAGTTTCACAAAGGACAATAGAGGTAGGAACAAGGAATTTAATGGGGTGATATCATTCTATTTCACTTTTTCCTTTCCTTTAGACTTTCATATAACGTTTTAGACGTGTTAGAAGTCTGCTAAGCGAGAAGTATCTAAGTCCGAGCCATCGGGAGTATTCTGTCCCACCGAGTACAAATACTCAGTGGAAGGAGCTGAAGTGCAGAAGCCACAAAAAACACGAAAGAAATTAGCTATTCTTTTATTCTAAAAGAAAAGCTCATTTCCCCAACAAGATTGAATGCGCCATATTCATACCTTGATATGGTCAGCCATTTGACTTTCACAATGCGAAAAATGGGCTTGGAATGAGAATTTTAAAGCAAGCGTCCTTTCTTATTGGACGAATTTTAATGATGGTCTGTGTTTATACAGGTGGGCTAGTGGCGCAATGGATAACGCGTCTGACTACGGATCAGAAGATTCCAGGTTCGACTCCTGGCTTGCTCGAAAGATTTTAAAATGCCTGGAAACTAATGCTGGGTTATTATTCCAAAGAATAACATGCACCACACCAAATTGCTCTCAGGGTAGACATTTGAGTTTCACAATGAAGAATAGAGGAAGGAACAAGGAATTTAATGGGGTGATATCATTCTATTTCACTTTTTCCTTTGCTTTAGACTTTCATATAACGTTTTAGACGTGTTAGAAGTCTGCTAAGCGAGAAGTATCTAAGTCCGAGCCATCGGGAGTATTCTGTCCCACCGAGTACAAATACTCAGTGGAAGGAGCTGAAGTGCAGAAGCCACAAAAAACACGAAAGAAATTAGCTATTCTTTTATTCTAAAAGAAAAGCTCATTTCCCCAACAAGATTGAATGCGCCATATTCATACCTTGATATGGTCAGCCATTTGACTTTCACAATGAGAAAAATGGGCTTGGAATGAGAATTTTAAAGCAAGCGTCCTTTCTTATTGGACGAATTTTAATGATGGTCTGTGTTTAATCAGGTGGGCTAGTGGCGCAATGGATAATGTGTCCGACTAAGGATTAGAAGATTCCATGTTCGACTCCTGGCTAGCTCGAAAGATTTTAAAATGCCTGGAAACTAATGCTGGGTTATTATTCCAAAGAATAATATTCATATATATTCATACCTTGATATGGTCAGCCATTTGACTTTCACAATGAGAAAAATGGGCTTGGAATGAGAATTTTAAAGCAAGCGTCCTTTCTTATTGGACGAATTTTAATGATGGTCTGCGTTTATACAGGTGGGCTAGTGGCGCAATGGATAACGCGTCTGACTACGGATCAGAAGATTCTAGGTTCGACTCCTGGCTTGCTCGAAAGATTTTAAAATGCCTGGAAACTAATGCTGGGTTATTATTCCAAAGAATAACATGCACCACACCAAATTGCCCTCAGGGTAGACATTTGAGTTTCACAATGAACAATAGAGGAAGGAACAAGGAATTTAATGGGGTGACATCATTCTATTTCACTTTTTCCTTTGCTTTAGACTTTCATGTAACGTTTTAGACGTGTTAGAAGTCTGCTAAGCGAGAAGTATCTAAGTCCGAGCCATCGGGAGTATTCTGTCCCACCGAGTACAAATACTCAGTG
Organism: Gadus macrocephalus; assembly: GCF_031168955.1. Classification (NCBI taxonomy): domain Eukaryota; kingdom Metazoa; phylum Chordata; class Actinopteri; order Gadiformes; family Gadidae; genus Gadus; species Gadus macrocephalus. Next base: position 764,927 of record NC_082386.1, read on the forward strand.
GAAGGAGCTGAAGTGCAGAAGCCACAAAAAACACGAAAGAAATTAGCTATTCTTTTATTCTAAAAGAAAAGCTCATTTCCCCAACAAGATTGAATGCGCCATATTCATACCTAGATATGGTCAGCCATTTGACTTTCACAATGAGAAAAATGGGCTTGGAATGAGAATTTTAAAGCAAGCGTCCTTTCTTATTGGAAGAATTTTAATGATGGTCTGTGTTTAATCAGGTGGGCTAGTGGCGCAATGGATAATGTGTCCGACTAAGGATTAGAAGATTCCATGTTCAACTCCTGGCTAGCTCGAAAGATTTTAAAATGCCTGGAAACTAATGCTGGGTTATTATTCCAAAGAATAATATTCATATATATTCATACCTTGATATGGTCAGCCATTTGACTTTCACAATGAGAAAAATGGGCTTGGAATGAGAATTTTAAAGCAAGCGTCCTTTCTTATTGGACGAATTTTAATGATGGTCTGTGTTTAATCAGGTGGGCTAGTGGCGCAATGGATAATGTGTCCGACTATGGATTAGAAGATTCCATGTTCGACTCCTGGCTAGCTCGAAAGATTTTAAAATGCCTGGAAACTAATGCTGGGTTATTATTCCAAAGAATAACATGCACCACTCCAAATTGCTCTCAGGGTAGACATTTGAGTTTCACAATGAACTGTAGAGGTAGGAACAAGTAATTATATGGGGTGACATCATTCTATTTCACTTTTTCCTTTGCTTTAGACTTTCATATAACGTTTTAGACGTGTTAGAAGTCTGCTGAGCGAGAAGTATCTAAGTCCGAGCCATCGGGAGTATTCTGTCCCACCGAGTACGAATACTCAGTGGAAGGAGCTGAAGTGCAGAAGCCACAAAAAAAACGCAAGAAATTAGCTCTTCTTTTATTCTAAAAGAAAAGCTCATTTCCCCCAACAAGATTGAATGCGCCATATTCATACCTAGCTATGGTCAGCCATTTGACTTTCACAATGAGAAAAATGGGCTTGGAATGAGAATTTTAAAGCAAGCGTCCTTTCTTATTGGACGAATTTTAATGATGGTCTGTGTTTATACAGGTGGGCTAGTGGCGCAATGGATAACGTGTCTGACTACGGATCAGAAGATTCCAGGTTCGACTCCTGGCTTGCTCGAAAGATTTTAAAATGCCTGGAAACTAATGCTGGGTTATTATTCCAAAGAATAACATGCACCACACCAAATTGCTCTCAGGGTAGACATTTGAGTTTCACAATGAACAATAGAGGAAGGAACAAGGAATTTAATGGGGTGACATCATTCTATTTCACTTTTTCCTTTGCTTTAGACTTTCATATAACGTTTTAGACGTGTTAGAAGTCTGCTAAGCGAGAAGTATCTAAGTCCGAGCCATCGGGAGTATTCTGTCCCACCGAGTACGAATACTCAGTGGAAGGAGCTGAAGTGCAGAAGCCACAAAAAACACGAAAGAAATTAGCTATTCTTTTATTCTAAAAGAAAAGCTCATTTCCCCAACAAGATTGAATGCGCCATATTCATACCTAGATATGGTCAGCCATTTGACTTTCACAATGAGAAAAATGGGCTTGGAATGAGAATTTTAAAGCAAGCGTCCTTTCTTATTGGACGAATTTTAATGATGGTCTGTGTTTATACAGGTGGGTTAGTGGCGCAATGGATAACGCGTCTGACTACGGATCAGAAGATTCCAGGTTCGACTCCTGGCTAGCTCGAAATTTTTTAAAATGCCTGGAAACTAATGCTGGGTTATTATTCCAAAGAATAACATGCACCACACCAAATTGCTCTCAGGGTAGACATTTGAGTTTCACAATGAACCATAGAGGTAGGAACAAGGAATTTAATGGGGTGATATCATTCTATTTCACTTTTTCCTTTCCTTTAGACTTTCATATAATGTTTTAGACGTGTTAGAAGTCTGCTAAGCGAGAAGTATCTATGTCCGAGCCATCGGGAGTATTCTGTCCCACCGAGTACAAATACTCAGTGGAAGGAGCTGAAGTGCAGAAGCCACAAAAAACACGAAAGAAATTAGCTATTCTTTTATTCTAAAAGAAAAGCTCATTTCCCCAACAAGATTGAATGCGCCATATTCATACCTAGCTATGGTCAGCAATTTGACTTTCACAATGAGAAAAATGGGCTTGGAATGAGAATTTTAAAGCAAGCGTCCTTTCTTATTGGACGAATTTTAATGATGGTCTGTGTTTATACAGGTGGGCTAGTGGCGCAATGGATAACGTGTCTGACTACGGATCAGAAGATTCCAGGTTCGACTCCTGGCTTGCTCGAAAGATTTTAAATTGCCTGGAAACTAATGCTGGGTTATTATTCCAAAGAATAACATGCACCACACCAAATTGCTCTCAGGGTAGACATTTGAGTTTCACAATGAACAATAGAGGAAGGAACAAGGAATTTAATGGGGTGACATCATTCTATTTCACTTTTTCCTTTGCTTTAGACTTTCATATAACGTTTTAGACGTGTTAGAAGTCTGCTAAGCGAGAAGTATCTAAGTCCGAGCCATCGGGAGTATTCTGTCCCACCGAGTACGAATACTCAGTGGAAGGAGCTGAAGTGCAGAAGCCACAAAAAACACGAAAGAAATTAGCTATTCTTTTATTCTAAAAGAAAAGCTCATTTCCCCAACAAGATTGAATGCGCCATATTCATACCTAGATATGGTCAGCCATTTGACTTTCACAATGAGAAAAATGGGCTTGGAATGAGAATTTTAAAGCAAGAATATGGCGCATTCAATCTTGCGTCCTTTCTTATTGGACAAATTTTAATGATGGTCTGTGTTTAAACAGGTGGGTTAGTGGCGCAATGGATAACGCGTCTGACTACGGATCAGAAGATTCCATGTTCGACTCCTGGCTAGCTAGAAAGATTATGAAATGCCTGGAAACTAATGCTGGGTTATTATTCCAAAGAATAACATGCACCACACCAAATTGCTCTCAGGGTAGACATTTGAGTTTCACAAAGAACAATAGAGGTAGGAAAAAGTAATAATATGGGGTGATATCATTCTATTTCACTTTTTCCTTTGCTTTAGACTTTTATATGACGTTTGTAGACGGGTTAGAAGTCTGCTAAGCGAGTTGAATCTAAGTCCGAGCCATCGGGAGTATTCGTTCTCACCGAGTAAGAATACTCAGTGGAAGGAGCTGAAGTACAAAAGCCACGAAAAAAATTAGCTTTTCTTTCATTCTAAAATAAAAGCTCATTTCGCCAACAAGATTGAATGCGCCATTTTCATACCTAGCTATGGTCAGCCATTTGACTTTCACAATGAGAAAAATTAGCTTGGAATGAGAATTTTAAAGCAAGCGTCCTTTCTTATTGGACGAATTTTAATGATGGTCTGTGTTTAAACAGGTGGGCTAGTGGCGCAATGGATAACGCGTCTGACTACGGATCAGAAGATTCCATGTTCGACTCCTGGCTAGCTTGCAAGATTTTAAAATGCCTGGAAACTAATGCTGGGTTATTATTCCAAAGAATAACATGCACCACTCCAAATTGCTCTCAGGGTAGACATTTGAGTTTCACAAAGGACAATAGAGGTAGGAACAAGGAATTTAATGGGGTGATATCATTCTATTTCACTTTTTCCTTTCCTTTAGACTTTCATATAACGTTTTAGACGTGTTAGAAGTCTGCTAAGCGAGAAGTATCTAAGTCCGAGCCATCGGGAGTATTCTGTCCCACCGAGTACAAATACTCAGTGGAAGGAGCTGAAGTGCAGAAACCACAAAAAACACGAAAGAAATTAGCTATTCTTTTATTCTAAAAGAAAAGCTCATTTCCCCAACAAGATTGAATGCGCCATATTCATACCTAGCTATGGTCAGCCATTTGACTTTCACAATGAGAAAAATGGGCTTGGAATGAGAATTTTAAAGCAAGCGTCCTTTCTTATTGGACGAATTTTAATGATGGTCTGTTTTTATTCAGGTGGGTTAGTGGCGCAATGGATAACGCGTCTGACTACGGATCAGAAGATTCCAGGTTCGACTCCTGGCTAGCTCGTAATATTTTAAAATGCCAGGAAACTAATGCTGGGTTATTATTCCAAAGAATAACATGCACCACACCAAATTGCTCTCAGGGTAGACATTTGAGTTTCACAATGAACAATAGAGGAAGGAACAAGGAATTTAATGGGGTGACATCATTCTATTTCACTTTTTCCTTTGCTTTAGACTTTCATATAACGTTTTAGACGTGTTAGAAGTCTGCTAAGCGAGAAGTATCTAAGTCCGAGCCATCGGGAGTATTCTGTCCCACCGAGTACGAATACTCAGTGGAAGGAGCTGAAGTGCAGAAGCCACAAAAAACACGAAAGAAATTAGCTATTCTTTTATTCTAAAAGAAAAGCTCATTTCCCCAACAAGATTGAATGCGCCATATTCATACCTAGATCTGGTCAGCCATTTGACTTTCACAATGAGAAAAATGGGCTTGGAATGAGAATTTTAAAGCAAGAATATGGCGCATTCAATCTTGCGTCCTTTCTTATTGGACAAATTTTAATGATGGTTTGTGTTTAAACAGGTGGGTTAGTGGCGCAATGGATAACGCGTCTGACTACGGATCAGAAGATTCCAGGTTCGACTCCTGGCTTGCTCGAAAGATTATAAAATGCCTGGAAACTAATGCTGGGTTATTATTCCAAAGAATAACATGCACCACACCAAATTGCTCTCAGGGTAGACATTTGAGTTTCACAAAGAACAATAGAGGTAGGAAAAAGTAATAATATGGGGTGATATCATTCTATTTCACTTTTTCCTTTGCTTTAGACTTTTATATGACGTTTGTAGACGGGTTAGAAGTCTGCTAAGCGAGTTGAATCTAAGTCCGAGCCATCGGGAGTATTCGTTCTCACCGAGTAAGAATACTCAGTGGAAGGAGCTGAAGTACAAAAGCCACGAAAAAAATTAGCTTTTCTTTCATTCTAAAAGAAAAGCTCATTTCGCCAACAAGATTGAATGCGCCATTTTCATACCTAGCTATGGTCAGCCATTTGACTTTCACAATGAGAAAAATGGGCTTGGAATGAGAATTTTAAAGCAAGCGTCCTTTCTTATTGGACGAATTTCAATGATGGTCAGTGTTTAAACAGGTGGGCTAGTGGCGCAATGGATAACGCGTCTGACTACGGATCAGAAGATGCCAGGTTCGACTCCTGGCTAGCTCGAAAGATTATAAAATGCCTGGAAACTAATGCTGGGTTATTATTCCAAAGAATAACATGCACCACAACAAATTGCACTCAGGGTAGACATTTGAGTATCACAAAGAACAATAGAGGTAGGAAAAAGTAATAATATGGGGTGATATCATTCTATTTCACTTTTTCCTTTGCTTTAGACTTTTATATGACGTTTGTAGACGGGTTAGAAGTCTGCTAAGCGAGTTGAATCTAAGTCCGAGCCATCGGGAGTATTCGTTCTCACCGAGTAAGAATACTCAGTGGAAGGAGCTGAAGTACAAAAGCCACGAAAAAAATTAGCTTTTCTTTCATTCTAAAAGAAAAGCTCATTTCGCCAACAAGATTGAATGCGCCATTTTCATACCTAGCTATGGTCAGCCATTTGACTTTCACAATGAGAAAAATGGGCTTGGAATGAGAATTTTAAAGCAAGCGTCCTTTCTTATTGGACGAATTTCAATGATGGTCAGTGTTTAAACAGGTGGGCTAGTGGCGCAATGGATAATGTGTCTGACTAAGGATCAGAAGATTCCATGTTCGACTCCTGGCTAGCTCGAAAGATATTAAAATGCCTGTAAACTAATGCTGGGTTATTATTCCAAAGAATAACATGCACCACTCCAAATTGCTCTCAGGGTAGACATTTGAGTTTCACAATGAACTATAGAGGTAGGAACAAGTAATTATATGGGTTGACATCATTCCATTTCACTTTTTCCTTTGCTTTAGACTTTCATATAACGTTTTAGACGTGTTAGAAGTCTGCTGAGCGAGAAGTATCTAAGTCCGAGCCATCGGGAGTATTCTGTCCCACCGAGTACAAATACTCAGTGGAAGGAGCTGAAGTGCAGAAGCCACAAAAAACACGAAAGAAATTAGCTATTCTTTTATTCTAAAAGAAAAGCTCATTTCCCCAACAAGATTGAATGCGCCATATTCATACCTAGCTATGGTCAGCCATTTGACTTTCACAATGAGAAAAATGGGCTTGGAATGAGAATTTTAAAGCAAGAATATGGCGCATTCAATCTTGCGTCCTTTCTTATTGGACAAATTTTAATGATGGTTTGTGTTTAAACTGGTGGGTTAGTGGCGCAATGGATAACGCGTCTGACTACGGATCAGAAGATTCCAGGTTCGACTCCTGGCTTGCTCGAAAGATTATAAAATGCCTGGAAACTAATGCTGGGTTATTATTCCAAAGAATAACATGCACCACACCAAATTGCTCTCAGGGTAGACATTTGAGTTTCACAAAGAACAATAGAGGTAGGAAAAAGTAATAATATGGGGTGATATCATTCTATTTCACTTTTTCCTTTGCATTAGACTTTTATATGACGTTTGTAGACGGGTTAGAAGTCTGCTAAGCGAGTTGAATCTAAGTCCGAGCCATCGGGAGTATTCGTTCTCACCGAGTAAGAATACTCAGTGGAAGGAGCTGAAGTACAAAAGCCACGAAAAAAATTAGCTTTTCTTTCATTCTAAAAGAAAAGCTCATTTCGCCAACAAGATTGAATGCGCCATTTTCATACCTAGCTATGGTCAGCCATTTGACTTACACAATGAGAAAAATTAGCTTGGAATGAGAATTTTAAAGCAAGCGTCCTTTCTTATTGGACGAATTTTAATGATGGTCGGTGTTTAAACAGGTGGGCTAGTGGCGCAATGGATAATGTGTCTGACTAAGGATCAGAAGATTCCATGTTCGACTCCTGGCTAGCTCGAAAGATTTTAAAATGCCTGGAAACTAATGCTGGGTTATTATTCCAAAGAATAACATGCACCACTCCAAATTGCTCTCAGGGTAGACATTTGAGTTTCACAATGAACTATAGAGGTAGGAACAAGTAATTATATGCGGTGACATCATTCTATTTCACTTTTTCCTTTGCTTTAGACTTTCATATAACGTTTTAGACGTGTTAGAAGTCTGCTAAGCGAGAAGTATCTAAGTCCGAGCCATCGGGAGTATTCTGTCCCACCGAGTACGAATACTCAGTGGAAGGAGCTGAAGTGCAGAAGCCACAAAAAACACGCAAGAAATTAGCTATTCTTTTATTCTAAAAGAAAAGCTCATTTCCCCAACAAGATTGAATGCGCCATATTCATACCTAGATATGGTCAGCCATTTGACTTTCACAATGAGAAAAATGGGCTTGGAATGAGAATTTTAAAGCAAGAATATGGCGCATTCAATCTTGCGTCCTTTCTTATTGGACAAATTTTAATGATGGTCGGTGTTTAGACAGGTGGGTTAGTGGCGCAATGGATATCGCGTCTGACTACGGAGCAGAAGATTCCAGGTTCGACTCCTGGCTAGCTCGAAAGATTTTAAAATGCCTGGAAACTAATGCTGGGTTATTATTACAAAGAATAACATGCACCACACAAAATTGCTCTCAGGGTAGACATTTGAGTTTCACAAAGAACAATAGAGGTAGGAACAAGAAATGTTATGGGGTGATATCATTCTATTTCACTTTTTCATTTGCTTTAGACTTATATATGATGTTTGTAGACGGGTTAGAAGTCTGCTAAGCGAGAAGAATCTAAGTCCGAGCCATCGGGAGTATTCGTTCTCACCGAGTAAGAATACTCAGTGGAAGGAGCTGAAGTACAAAAGCCACGAAAAAAATTAGCTTTTCTTTTATTCTAAAAGAAAAGCTCATTTCCCCAACAAGATTGAATGCGCTATATTCATACCTAGCTATGGTCAGCCATTTGACTTTCACAATGAGAAAAATGGGCTTGGAATGAGAATTTTAAAGCAAGCGTCCTTTCTTATTGGACGAATTTTAATGATGGTCGGTGTTTATAAAGGTGGGTTAGTGGCGCAATGGATAACGCATCTGACTACGGATCAGAAGATTCCAGGTTCGACTCCTGGCTAGCTCGAAATATTTTAAAATGCCTGGAAACTAATGCTGGGTTATTATTCCAAAGAATAACATGCACCACACCAAATTGCTCTCAGGGTAGACATTTGAGTTTCACAATGAACAATAGAGGTAGGAACAAGGAATTTAATGGGGTGATATCATTCTATTTCACTTTTTCCTTTCCTTTAGACTTTCATATAACGTTTTAGACGTGTTAGAAGTCTGCTAAGCGAGAAGTATCTATGTCCGAGCCATCGGGAGTATTCTGTCCCACCGAGTACAAATACTCAGTGGAAGGAGCTGAAGTGCAGAAGCCACAAAAAACACGAAAGAAATTAGCTATTCTTTTATTCTAAAAGAAAAGCTCATTTCCCCAACAAGATTGAATGCGCCATATTCATGCCTAGATATGGTCAGCCATTTGACTTTCACAATGAGAAAAATGGGCTTGGAATGAGAATTTTAAAGCAAGAATATGGCGCATTCAATCTTGCGTCCTTTCTTATTGGACAAATTTTAATGATGGTCAGTGTTTAAACAGGTGGGTTAGTGGCGCAATGGATAACGCGTCTGACTACGGATCAGAAGATGCCAGGTTCGACTCCTGGCTAGCTCGAAAGATTATAAAATGCCTGGAAACTAATGCTGGGTTATTATTCCAAAGAATAACATGCACCACAACAAATTGCACTCAGGGTAGACATTTGAGTATCACAAAGAACAATAGAGGTAGGAAAAAGTAATAATATGGGGTGATATCATTCTATTTCACTTTTTCCTTTGCTTTAGACTTTTATATGACGTTTGTAGACGGGTTAGAAGTCTGCTAAGCGAGTTGAATCTAAGTCCGAGCCATCGGGAGTATTCGTTCTCACCGAGTAAGAATACTCAGTGGAAGGAGCTGAAGTACAAAAGCCACGAAAAAAATTAGCTTTTCTTTCATTCTAAAAGAAAAGCTCATTTCGCCAACAAGATTGAATGCGCCATTTTCATACCTAGCTATGGTCAGCCATTTGACTTTCACAATGAGAAAAATGGGCTTGGAATGAGAATTTTAAAGCAAGCGTCCTTTCTTATTGGACGAATTTCAATGATGGTCAGTGTTTAAACAGGTGGGCTAGTGGCGCAATGGATAACGCGTCTGACTACGGATCAGAAGATGCCAGGTTCGACTCCTGGCTAGCTCGAAAGATTATAAAATGCCTGGAAACTAATGCTGGGTTATTATTCCAAAGAATAACATGCACCACAACAAATTGCACTCAGGGTAGACATTTGAGTATCACAAAGAACAATAGAGGTAGGAAAAAGTAATAATATGGGGTGATATCATTCTATTTCACTTTTTCCTTTGCTTTAGACTTTTATATGACGTTTGTAGACGGGTTAGAAGTCTGCTAAGCGAGTTGAATCTAAGTCCGAGCCATCGGGAGTATTCGTTCTCACCGAGTAAGAATACTCAGTGGAAGGAGCTGAAGTACAAAAGCCACGAAAAAAATTAGCTTTTCTTTCATTCTAAAAGAAAAGCTCATTTCGCCAACAAGATTGAATGCGCCATTTTCATACCTAGCTATGGTCAGCCATTTGACTTTCACAATGAGAAAAATGGGCTTGGAATGAGAATTTTAAAGCAAGCGTCCTTTCTTATTGGACGAATTTCAATGATGGTCAGTGTTTAAACAGGTGGGCTAGTGGCGCAATGGATAATGTGTCTGACTAAGGATCAGAAGATTCCATGTTCGACTCCTGGCTAGCTCGAAAGATATTAAAATGCCTGTAAACTAATGCTGGGTTATTATTCCAAAGAATAACATGCACCACTCCAAATTGCTCTCAGGGTAGACATTTGAGTTTCACAATGAACTATAGAGGTAGGAACAAGTAATTATATGGGTTGACATCATTCCATTTCACTTTTTCCTTTGCTTTAGACTTTCATATAACGTTTTAGACGTGTTAGAAGTCTGCTGAGCGAGAAGTATCTAAGTCCGAGCCATCGGGAGTATTCTGTCCCACCGAGTACGAATACTCAGTGGAAGGAGCTGAAGTGCAGAAGCCACAAAAAACACGCAAGAAATTAGCTATTCTTTTATACTAAAAGAAAAGCTCATTTCCCCAACAAGATTGAATGCGCCATATTCATACCTAGATATGGTCAGCCATTTGACTTTCACAATGAGAAAAATGGGCTTGGAATGAGAATTTTAAAGCAAGAATATGGCGCATTCAATCTTGCGTCCTTTCTTATTGGACAAATTTTAATGATGGTCTGTGTTTAGACAGGTGGGTTAGTGGCGCAATGGATAACGCGTCTGACTACGGATCAGAAGATTCCAGGTTCGACTCCTGGCTAGCTCGCAAGATTTTAAAATGCCTGGAAACTAATGCTGGGTTATTATTCCAAAGAATAACATGCACCACACCAAATTGCTCTCAGGGTAGACATTTGAGTTTCACAATGAACTATAGAGGTAGGAACAAGTAATTATATGGGGTGATATCATTCTATTTCACTTTTTCATTTGCTTTAGACTTTTATATGACGTTTGTAGACGGGTTAGAAGTCTGCTAAGCGAGAAGAACCTAAGTCCGAGCCATCGGGAGTATTCGTTCTCACCGAGTAAGAATACTCAGTGGAAGGAGCTGAAGTACAAAAGCCACGAAAAAAATTAGCTTTTCTTTTATTCTAAAAGAAAAGCTCATTTCCCCAACAAGATTGAATGCGCCATATTCATACCTAGCTATGGTCAGCCATTTGACTTTCACAATGAGAAAAATGGACTTGGAATGAGAATTTTAAAGCAAGCGTCCTTTCTTATTGGACGAATTTTAATGATGGTCTGTGTTTATTCAGGTGGGTTAGTGGCGCAATGGATAACGCGTCTGACTACGGATCAGAAGATGCCAGGTTCGACTCCTGGCTAGCTCGAAATATTTTAAAATGCCTGGGAACTAATGCTGGGTTATTATTCCAAAGAATAACATGCACCACACCAAATTGCTCTCAGGGTAGACATTTGAGTTTCACAATGAACAATAGAGGTAGGAACAAGGAATTTAATGGGGTGATATCATTCTATTTCACTTTTTCCTTTCCTTTAGACTTTCATATAACGTTTTAGACGTGTTAGAAGTCTGCTAAGCGAGAAGTATCTAAGTCCGAGCCATCGGGAGTATTCTGTCCCACCGAGTACGAATACTCAGTGGAAGGAGCTGAAGTGCAGAAGCCACAAAAAACACGCAAGAAATTAGCTATTCTTTTATTCTAAAAGAAAAGCTCATTTCCCCAACAAGATTGAATGCGCCATATTCATACCTAGATATGGTCAGCCATTTGACTTTCACAATGAGAAAAATGGGCTTGGAATGAGAATTTTAAAGCAAGAATATGGCGCATTCAATCTTGCGTCCTTTCTTATTGGACAAATTTTAATGATGGTCGGTGTTTAGACAGGTGGGTTAGTGGCGCAATGGATAACGCGTCTGACTACGGATCAGAAGATTCCAGGTTCGACTCCTGGCTAGCTCGAAAGATTTTAAAATGCCTGGAAACTAATGCTGGGTTATTATTACAAAGAATAACATGCACCACACAAAATTGCTCTCAGGGTAGACATTTGAGTTTCACAAAGAACAATAGAGGTAGGAACAAGAAATGTTATGGGGTGATATCATTCTATTTCACTTTTTCATTTGCTTTAGACTTTTATATGATGTTTGTAGACGGGTTAGAAGTCTGCTAAGCGAGAAGAATCTAAGTCCGAGCCATCGGGAGTATTCGTTCTCACCGAGTAAGAATACTCAGTGGAAGGAGCTGAAGTACAAAAGCCACGAAAAAAATTAGCTTTTCTTTTATTCTAAAAGAAAAGCTCATTTCCCCAACAAGATTGAATGCGCTATATTCATACCTAGCTATGGTCAGCCATTTGACTTTCACAATGAGAAAAATGGGCTTGGAATGAGAATTTTAAAGCAAGCGTCCTTTCTTATTGGACGAATTTTAATGATGGTCTGTGTTTATAAAGGTGGGTTAGTGGCGCAATGGATAACGCGTCTGACTACGGATCAGAAGATTCCAGGTTCGACTCCTGGCTAGCTCGAAATATTTTAAAATGCCTGGAAACTAATGCTGGGTTATTATTCCAAAGAATAACATGCACCACACCAAATTGCTCTCAGGGTAGACATTTGAGTTTCACAATGAACAATAGAGGTAGGAACAAGGAATTTAATGGGGTGATATCATTCTATTTCACTTTTTCCTTTCCTTTAGACTTTCATATAACGTTTTAGACGTGTTAGAAGTCTGCTAAGCGAGTAGTATCTATGTCCGAGCCATCGGGAGTATTCTGTCCCACCGAGTACAAATACTCAGTGGAAGGAGCTGAAGTGCAGAAGCCACAAAAAACACGAAAGAAATTAGCTATTCTTTTATTCTAAAAGAAAAGCTCATTTCCCCAACAAGATTGAATGCGCCATATTCATACCTAGCTATGGTCAGCCATTTGACTTTCACAATGAGAAAAATGGGCTTGGAATGAGAATTTTAAAGCAAGCGTCCTTTCTTATTGGACGAATTTTAATGATGGTCTGTGTTAATACTGGTGGGCTAGTGGCGCAATGGATAATGTGTCTGACTAAGGATCAGAAGATTCCATGTTCGACTCCTGGCTAGCTCGAAAGATATTAAAATGCCTGGAAACTAATGCTGGGTTATTATTCCAAAGAATAACATGCACCACTCCAAATTGCTCTCAGGGTAGACATTTGAGTTTCACAATGAACTATAGAGGTAGGAACAAGTAATTATATGGGGTGACATCATTCTATTTCACTTTTTCCTTTGCTTTAGACTTTCATATAACGTTTTAGACGTGTTAGAAGTCTGCTGAGCGAGAAGTATCTAAGTCCGAGCCATCGGGAGTATTCTGTCCCACCGAGTACGAATACTCAGTGGAAGGAGCTGAAGTGCAGAAGCCACAAAAAACACGCAAGAAATTAGCTATTCTTTTATTCTAAAAGAAAAGCTCATTTCCCCAACAAGATTGAATGCGCCATATTCATACCTAGCTATGGTCAGCCATTTGACTTTCACAATGAGAAAAATGGGCTTGGAATGAGAATTTTAAAGCAAGCGTCCTTTCTTATTGGACGAATTTTAATGATGGTCTGTGTTTTTACAGGTGGGTTAGTGGCGCAATGGTTAACTAGTCTGACTACGGATCAGAAGATTTCAGGTTCGACTCCTGGCTTGCTCGAAAGATTTTAAAATGCCTGGAAACTAATGCTGGGTTATTATTACAAAGAATAACATGCACCACACAAAATTGCTCTCAGGGTAGACATTTGAGTTTCACAAAGAACAATAGAGGTAGGAACAAGAAATGTTATGGGGTGATATCATTCTATTTCACTTTTTCATTTGCTTTAGACTTTTATATGATGTTTGTAGACGGGTTAGAAGTCTGCTAAGCGAGAAGAATCTAAGTCCGAGCCATCGGGAGTATTCGTTCTCACCGAGTAAGAATACTCAGTGGAAGGAGCTGAAGTACAAAAGCCACGAAAAAAATTAGCTTTTCTTTTATTCTAAAAGAAAAGCTCATTTCCCCAACAAGATTGAATGCGCTATATTCATACCTAGCTATGGTCAGCCATTTGACTTTCACAATGAGAAAAATGGGCTTGGAATGAGAATTTTAAAGCAAGCGTCCTTTCTTATTGGACGAATTTTAATGATGGTCTGTGTTTATAAAGGTGGGTTAGTGGCGCAATGGATAACGCGTCTGACTACGGATCAGAAGATTCCAGGTTCGACTCCTGGCTAGCTCGAAATATTTTAAAATGCCTGGAAACTAATGCTGGGTTATTATTCCAAAGAATAACATGCACCACACCAAATTGCTCTCAGGGTAGACATTTGAGTTTCACAATGAACAATAGAGGAAGGAACAAGGAATTTAATGGGGTGACATCATTCTATTTCACTTTTTCCTTTGCTTTAGACTTTCATATAACGTTTTAGACGTGTTAGAAGTCTGCTAAGCGAGAAGTATCTAAGTCCGAGCCATCGGGAGTATTCAGTCCCACCGAGTACGAATACTCAGTGGAAGGAGCTGAAGTGCAGAAGCCACAAAAAACACGCAAGAAATTAGCTATTCTTTTATTCTAAAAGAAAAGCTCATTTCCCCAACAAGATTGAATGCGCCATATTCATACCTAGATATGGTCAGCCATTTGACTTTCACAATGAGAAAAATGGGCTTGGAATGAGAATTTTAAAGCAAGAATATGGCGCATTCAATCTTGCGTCCTTTCTTATTGGACAAATTTTAATGATGGTCTGTGTTTAGACAGGTGGGTTAGTGGCGCAATGGATAACGCGTCTGACTACGGATCAGAAGATTCCAGGTTCGACTCCTGGCTAGCTCGCAAGATTTTAAAATGCCTGGAAACTAATGCTGGGTTATTATTCCAAAGAATAACATGCACCACACCAAATTGCTCTCAGGGTAGACATTTGAGTTTCACAATGAACTATAGAGGTAGGAACAAGTAATTATATGGGGTGATATCATTCTATTTCACTTTTTCATTTGCTTTAGACTTTTATATGACGTTTGTAGACGGGTTAGAAGTCTGCTAAGCGAGAAGAACCTAAGTCCGAGCCATCGGGAGTATTCGTTCTCACCGAGTAAGAATACTCAGTGGAAGGAGCTGAAGTACAAAAGCCACGAAAAAAATTAGCTTTTCTTTTATTCTAAAAGAAAAGCTCATTTCCCCAACAAGATTGAATGCGCCATATTCATACCTAGCTATGGTCAGCCATTTGACTTTCACAATGAGAAAAATGGACTTGGAATGAGAATTTTAAAGCAAGCGTCCTTTCTTATTGGACGAATTTTAATGATGGTCTGTGTTTATTCAGGTGGGTTAGTGGCGCAATGGATAACGCGTCTGACTACGGATCAGAAGATTCCAGGTTCGACTCCTGGCAAGCTCGAAATATTTTAAAATGCCTGGGAACTAATGCTGGGTTATTATTCCAAAGAATAACATGCACCACACCAAATTGCTCTCAGGGTAGACATTTGAGTTTCACAATGAACAATAGAGGTAGGAACAAGGAATTTAATGGGGTGATATCATTCTATTTCACTTTTTCCTTTCCTTTAGACTTTCATATAACGTTTTAGACGTGTTAGAAGTCTGCTAAGCGAGAAGTATCTAAGTCCGAGCCATCGGGAGTATTCTGTCCCACCGAGTACGAATACTCAGTGGAAGGAGCTGAAGTGCAGAAGCCACAAAAAACACGCAAGAAATTAGCTATTCTTTTATTCTAAAAGAAAAGCTCATTTCCCCAACAAGATTGAATGCGCCATATTCATACCTAGATATGGTCAGCCATTTGACTTTCACAATGAGAAAAATGGGCTTGGAATGAGAATTTTAAAGCAAGAATATGGCGCATTCAATCTTGCGTCCTTTCTTATTGGACAAATTTTAATGATGGTCGGTGTTTAGACAGGTGGGTTAGTGGCGCAATGGATAACGCGTCTGACTACGGATCAGAAGATTCCAGGTTCGACTCCTGGCTAGCTCGAAAGATTTTAAAATGCCTGGAAACTAATGCTGGGTTATTATTACAAAGAATAACATGCACCACACAAAATTGCTCTCAGGGTAGACATTTGAGTTTCACAAAGAACAATAGAGGTAGGAACAAGAAATGTTATGGGGTGATATCATTCTATTTCACTTTTTCATTTGCTTTAGACTTTTATATGATGTTTGTAGACGGGTTAGAAGTCTGCTAAGCGAGAAGAATCTAAGTCCGAGCCATCGGGAGTATTCGTTCTCACCGAGTAAGAATACTCAGTGGAAGGAGCTGAAGTACAAAAGCCACGAAAAAAATTAGCTTTTCTTTTATTCTAAAAGAAAAGCTCATTTCCCCAACAAGATTGAATGCGCTATATTCATACCTAGCTATGGTCAGCCATTTGACTTTCACAATGAGAAAAATGGGCTTGGAATGAGAATTTTAAAGCAAGCGTCCTTTCTTATTGGACGAATTTTAATGATGGTCTGTGTTTATAAAGGTGGGTTAGTGGCGCAATGGATAACGCGTCTGACTACGGATCAGAAGATTCCAGGTTCGACTCCTGGCTAGCTCGAAATATTTTAAAATGCCTGGAAACTAATGCTGGGTTATTATTCCAAAGAATAACATGCACCACACCAAATTGCTCTCAGGGTAGACATTTGAGTTTCACAATGAACAATAGAGGTAGGAACAAGGAATTTAATGGGGTGATATCATTCTATTTCACTTTTTCCTTTCCTTTAGACTTTCATATAACGTTTTAGACGTGTTAGAAGTCTGCTAAGCGAGAAGTATCTATGTCCGAGCCATCGGGAGTATTCTGTCCCACCGAGTACAAATACTCAGTGGAAGGAGCTGAAGTGCAGAAGCCACAAAAAACACGAAAGAAATTAGCTATTCTTTTATTCTAAAAGAAAAGCTCATTTCCCCAACAAGATTGAATGCGCCATATTCATACCTAGCTATGGTCAGCCATTTGACTTTCACAATGAGAAAAATGGGCTTGGAATGAGAATTTTAAAGCAAGCGAACTTTCTTATTGGACGAATTTTAATGATGGTCTGTGTTTATACAGGTGGGCTAGTGGCGCAATGGATAACGCGTCTGACTACGGATCAGAAGATTCCAGGTTCGACTCCTGGCTAGCTCGAAATATTTTAAAATGCCTGGGAACTAATGCTGGGTTATTATTCCAAAGAATAACATGCACCACTCCAAATTGCTCTCAGGGTAGACATTTGAGTTTCACAATGAACTATAGAGGTAGGAACAAGTAATTATATGGGGTGACATCATTCTATTTCACTTTTTCCTTTGCTTTAGACTTTCATATAACGTTTTAGACGTGTTAGAAGTCTGCTGAGCGAGAAGTATCTAAGTCCGAGCCATCGGGAGTATTCTGTCCCACCGAGTACGAATACTCAGTGGAAGGAGCTGAAGTGCAGAAGCCACAAAAAACACGCAAGAAATTAGCTATTCTTTTATTCTAAAAGAAAAGCTCATTTCCCCAACAAGATTGAATGCGCCATATTCATACCTAGCTATGGTCAGCCATTTGACTTTCACAATGAGAAAAATGGGCTTGGAATGAGAATTTTAAAGCAAGCGTCCTTTCTTATTGGACGAATTTTAATGATGGTCTGTGTTTATACAGGTGGGCTAGTGGCGCAATGGATAACGCGTCTGACTACGGATCAGAAGATTTCAGGTTCGACTCCTGGCTTGCTCGAAAGATTTTAAAATGCCTGGAAACTAATGCTGGGTTATTATTCCAAAGAATAACATGCACCACACCAAATTGCTCTCAGGGTAGACATTTGAGTTTCACAATGAACAATAGAGGAAGGAACAAGGAATTTAATGGGGTGACATCATTCTATTTCACTTTTTCCTTTGCTTTAGACTTTCATATAACGTTTTAGACGTGTTAGAAGTCTGCTAAGCGAGAAGTATCTAAGTCCGAGCCATCGGGAGTATTCTGTCCCACCGAGTACGAATACTCAGTGGAAGGAGCTGAAGTGCAGAAGCCACAAAAAACACGAAAGAAATTAGCTATTCTTTTATTCTAAAAGAAAAGCTCATTTCCCCAACAAGATTGAATGCGCCATATTCATACCTAGATATGGTCAGCCATTTGACTTTCACAATGAGAAAAATGGGCTTGGAATGAGAATTTTAAAGCAAGAATATGGCGCATTCAATCTTGCGTCCTTTCTTATTGGACAAATTTTAATGATGGTCTGTGTTTAAACAGGTGGGCTAGTGGCGCAATGGATAATGTGTCTGACTAAGGATCAGTAGATTCCATGTTAGACTCCTGGCTAGCTCGAAAGATTTTAAAATGCCTGGAAACTAATGCTGGGTTATTATTCCAAAGAATAACATGCACCACTCCAAATTGCTCTCAGGGTAGACATTTGAGTTTCACAATGAACTATAGAGGTAGGAACAAGTAATTATATGGGGTGACATCATTCTATTTCACTTTTTCCTTTGCTTTAGACTTTCATATAACGTTTTAGACGTGTTAGAAGTCTGCTAAGCGAGAAGTATCTAAGTCCGAGCCATCGGGAGTATTCTGTCCCACCGAGTACGAATACTCAGTGGAAGGAGCTGAAGTGCAGAAGCCACAAAAAACACGCAAGAAATTAGCTATTCTTTTACTCTAAAAGAAAAGCTCATTTCCCCAACAAGATTGAATGCGCCATATTCATACCTAGATATGGTCAGCCATTTGACTTTCACAATGAGAAAAATGGGCTTGGAATGAGAATTTTAAAGCAAGAATATGGCGCATTCAATCTTGCGTCCTTTCTTATTGGACAAATTTTAATGATGGTCTGTGTTTAAACAGGTGGGCTAGTGGCGCAATGGATAATGTGTCTGACTAAGGATCAGTAGATTCCATGTTCGACTCCTGGCTAGCTCGAAAGATTTTAAAATGCCTGGAAACTAATGCTGGGTTATTATTCCAAAGAATAACATGCACCACTCCAAATTGCTCTCAGGGTAGACATTTGAGTTTCACAATGAACTATAGAGGTAGGAACAAATAATTATATGGGGTGATATCATTCTATTTCACTTTTTCCTTTGCTTTAGACTTTTATATGACGTTTGTAGACGGGTTAGAAGTCTGCTAAGCGAGTTGAATCTAAGTCCGAGCCATCGGGAGTATTCGTTCTCACCGAGTAAGAATACTCAGTGGAAGGAGCTGAAGTACAAAAGCCACGAAAAAAATTAGCTTTTCTTTCATTCTAAAAGAAAAGCTCATTTCGCCAACAAGATTGAATGCGCCATTTTCATACCTAGCTATGGTCAGCCATTTGACTTTCACAATGAGAAAAATGGGCTTGGAATGAGAATTTTAAAGCAAGCGTCCTTTCTTATTGGACGAATTTCAATGATGGTCTGTGTTTAAACAGGTGGGCTAGTGGCGCAATGGATAATGTGTCTGACTAAGGATCAGAAGATTCCATGTTCGACTCCTGGCTAGCTCGAAAGATATTAAAATGCCTGGAAACTAATGCTGGGTTATTATTCCAAAGAATAACATGCACCACTCCAAATTGCTCTCAGGGTAGACATTTGAGTTTCACAATGAACTATAGCGGTAGGAACAAGTAATTATATGGGTTGACAGCATTCCATTTCACTTTTTCCTTTGCTTTAGACTTTCATATAACGTTTTAGACGTGTTAGAAGTCTGCTGAGCGAGAAGTATCTAAGTCCGAGCCATCGGGAGTATTCTGTCCCACCGAGTACGAATACTCAGTGGAAGGAGCTGAAGTGCAGAAGCCACAAAAAACACGCAAGAAATTAGCTATTCTTTTATTCTAAAAGAAAAGCTCATTTCCCCAACAAGATTGAATGCGCCATATTCATACCTAGATATGGTCAGCCATTTGACTTTCACAATGAGAAAAATGGGCTTGGAATGAGAATTTTAAAGCAAGAATATGGCGCATTCAATCTTGCGTCCTTTCTTATTGGACAAATTTTAATGATGGTCGCTGTTTAGACAGGTGGGTTAGTGGCGCAATGGATAACGCGTCTGAATACGGATCAGAAGATTCCAGGTTCGACTCCTGGCTAGCTCGCAAGATTTTAAAATGCCTGGAAACTAATGCTGGGTTATTATTCCAAAGAATAACATGCACCACACCAAATTGCTCTCAGGGTAGACATTTGAGTTTCACAATGAACTATAGAGGTAGGAACAAGTAATTATATGGGGTGATATCATTCTATTTCACTTTTTCATTTGCTTTAGACTTTTATATGACGTTTGTAGACGGGTTAGAAGTCTGCTAAGCGAGAAGAACCTAAGTCCGAGCCATCGGGAGTATTCGTTCTCACCGAGTAAGAATACTCAGTGGAAGGAGCTGAAGTACAAAAGCCACGAAAAAAATTAGCTTTTCTTTTATTCTAAAAGAAAAGCTAATTTCCCCAACAAGATTGAATGCGCCATATTCATACCTAGCTATGGTCAGCCATTTGACTTTCACAATGAGAAAAATGGACTTGGAATGAGAATTTTAAAGCAAGCGTCCTTTCTTATTGGACGAATTTTAATGATGGTCAGTGTTTATTCAGGTGGGTTAGTGGCGCAATGGATAACGCGTCTGAATACGGATCAGAAGATTCCAGGTTCGACTCCTGGCTAGCTCGAAAGATTTTAAAATGCCTGGAAACTAATGCTGGGTTATTATTACAAAGAATAACATGCACCACACAAAATTGCTCTCAGGGTAGACATTTGAGTTTCACAAATTACAATAGAGGTAGGAACAAGAAATGTTATGGGGTGATATCATTCTATTTCACTTTTTCATTTGCTTTAGACTTTTATATGACGTTTGTAGACGGGTTAGAAGTCTGCTAAGCGAGAAAAATCTAAGTCCGAGCCATCGGGAGTATTCGTTCTCACCGAGTAAGAATACTCAGTGGAAGGAGCTGAAGTACAAAAGCCACGAAAAAAATTAGCTTTTCTTTTATTCTAAAAGAAAAGCTCATTTCGCCAACAAGATTGAATGCGCCATATTCATACCTAGCTATGGTCAGCCATTTGACTTTCACAATGAGAAAAATGGGCTTGGAATGAGAATTTTAAAGCAAGCGTCCTTTCTTATTGGACGAATTTTAATGATGGTCTGTGTTTATTCAGGTGGGTTAGTGGCACAATGGATAACGCGTCTGACTACGGATCAGAAGATTCAAGGTTCGACTCCTGGCTAGCTCGAAATATTTTAAAATGCCTGGAAACTAATGCTGGGTTATTATTCCAAAGAATAACATGCACCACACCAAATTGCTCTCAGGGTAGACATTTGAGTTTCACAATGAACAATAGAGGTAGGAACAAGGAATTTAATGGGGTGATATCATTCTATTTCACTTTTTCCTTTCCTTTAGACTTTCATATAACGTTTTAGACGTGTTAGAAGTCTGCTAAGCGAGAAGTATCTATGTCCGAGCCATCGGGAGTATTCTGTCCCACCGAGTACAAATACTCAGTGGAAGGAGCTGAAGTGCAGAAGCCACAAAAAACACGAAAGAAATTAGCTATTCTTTTATTCTAAAAGAAAAGCTCATTTCCCCAACAAGATTGAATGCGCCATATTCATACCTAGCTATGGTCAGCCATTTGACTTTCACAATGAGAAAAATGGGCTTGGAATGAGAATTTTAAAGCAAGCGTCCTTTCTTATTGGACGAATTTTAATGATGGTCTGTGTTTATACAGGTGGGCTAGTGGCGCAATGGATAACGCGTCTGACTACGGATCAGAAGATTCAAGGTTCGACTCCTGGCTTGCTCGATAGATTTTAAAATGCCTGGAAACTAATGCTGGGTTATTATTCCAAAGAATAACATGCACCACACCAAATTGCTCTCAGGGTAGACATTTGAGTTTCACAATGAACAATAGAGGAAGGAACAAGGAATTTAATGGGGTGACATCATTCTATTTCACTTTTTCCTTTGCTTTAGACTTTCATATAACGTTTTAGACGTGTTAGAAGTCTGCTAAGCGAGAAGTATCTAAGTCCGAGCCATCGGGAGTATTCTGTCCCACCGAGTACGAATACTCAGTGGAAGGAGCTGAAGTGCAGAAGCCACAAAAAACACGAAAGAAATTAGCTATTCTTTTATTCTAAAAGAAAAGCTCATTTCCCCAACAAGATTGAATGCGCCATATTCATACCTAGATATGGTCAGCCATTTGACTTTCACAATGAGAAAAATGGGCTTGGAATGAGAATTTTAAAGCAAGAATATGGCGCATTCAATCTTGCGTCCTTTCTTATTGGACAAATTTTAATGATGGTCTGTGTTTAAACAGGTGGGCTAGTGGCGCAATGGATAATGTGTCTGACTAAGGTTCAGTAGATTCCATGTTCGACTCCTGGCTAGCTCGAAAGATTTTAAAATGCCTGGAAACTAATGCTGGGTTATTATTCCAAAGAATAACATGCACCACTCCAAATTGCTCTCAGGGTAGACATTTGAGTTTCACAATGAACTATAGAGGTAGGAACAAGTAATTATATGGGGTGACATCATTCTATTTCACTTTTTCCTTTGCTTTAGACTTTCATATAACGTTTTAGACGTGTTAGAAGTCTGCTAAGCGAGAAGTATCTAAGTCCGAGCCATCGGGAGTATTCTGTCCCACCGAGTACGAATACTCAGTGGAAGGAGCTGAAGTGCAGAAGCCACAAAAAACACGCAAGAAATTAGCTATTCTTTTACTCTAAAAGAAAAGCTCATTTCCCCAACAAGATTGAATGCGCCATATTCATACCTAGATATGGTCAGCCATTTGACTTTCACAATGAGAAAAATGGGCTTGGAATGAGAATTTTAAAGCAAGAATATGGCGCATTCAATCTTGCGTCCTTTCTTATTGGACAAATTTTAATGATGGTCTTTGTTTAAACAGGTGGGCTAGTGGCGCAATGGATAATGTGTCTGACTAAGGATCAGTAGATTCCATGTTCGACTCCTGGCTAGCTCGAAAGATTTTAAAATGCCTGGAAACTAATGCTGGGTTATTATTCCAAAGAATAACATGCACCACTCCAAATTGCTCTCAGGGTAGACATTTGAGTTTCACAATGAACTATAGAGGTAGGAACAAGTAATTATATGGGGTGACATCATTCTATTTCACTTTTTCCTTTGCTTTAGACTTTCATATAACGTTTTAGACGTGTTAGAAGTCTGCTAAGCGAGAAGTATCTAAGTCCGAGCCATCGGGAGTATTCTGTCCCACCGAGTACGAATACTCAGTGGAAGGAGCTGAAGTGCAGAAGCCACAAAAAACACGCAAGAAATTAGCTATTCTTTTACTCTAAAAGAAAAGCTCATTTCCCCAACAAGATTGAATGCGCCATATTCATACCTAGATATGGTCAGCCATTTGACTTTCACAATGAGAAAAATGGGCTTGGAATGAGAATTTTAAAGCAAGAATATGGCGCATTCAATCTTGCGTCCTTTCTTATTGGACAAAATTTAATGATGGTCGGTGTTTAGACAGGTGGGTTAGTGGCGCAATGGATAACGCGTCTGACTACGGATCAGAAGATTCCAGGTTCGACTCCTGGCTAGCTCGAAAGTTTTTAAAATGCCTGGAAACTAATGATGGGTTATTATTACAAAGAATAACATGCACCACACAAAATTGCTCTCAGGGTAGACATTTGAGTTTCACAAATTACAATAGAGGTAGGAACAAGAAATGTTATGGGGTGATATCATTCTATTTCACTTTTTCATTTGCTTTAGACTTTTATATGATGTTTGTAGACGGGTTAGAAGTCTGCTAAGGGAGAAGAATCTAAGTCCGAGCCATCGGGAGTATTCGTTCTCACCGAGTAAGAATACTCAGTGGAAGGAGCTGAAGTACAAAAGCCACGAAAAAAATTAGCTTTTCTTTTATTCTAAAAGAAAAGCTCATTTCCCCAACAAGATTGAATGCGCCATATTCATACCTAGCTATGGTCAGCCATTTGACTTTCACAATGAGAAAAATGGGCTTGGAATGAGAATTTTAAAGCAAGAATATGGCGCATTCAATCTTGCGTCCTTTCTTATTGGACAAATTTTAATGATGGTCTGTGTTTAAACTGGTGGGTTAGTGGCGCAATGGATAACGCGTCTGACTACGGATCAGAAGATTCCAGGTTCGACTCCTGGCTAGCTCGAAAGATTATAAAATGCCTGGAAACTAATGCTGGGTTATTATTCCAAAGAATAACATGCACCACACCAAATTGCTCTCAGGGTAGACATTTGAGTTTCACAAAGAACAATAGAGGTAGGAAAAAGTAATAATATGGGGTGATATCATTCTATTTCACTTTTTCCTTTGCTTTAGACTTTTATATGACGTTTGTAGACGGGTTAGAAGTCTGCTAAGCGAGTTGAATCTAAGTCCGAGCCATCGGGAGTATTCGTTCTCACCGAGTAAGAATACTCAGTGGAAGGAGCTGAAGTACAAAAGCCACGAAAAAAATTAGCTTTTCTTTCATTCTAAAAGAAAAGCTCATTTCGCCAACAAGATTGAATGCGCCATTTTCATACCTAGCTATGGTCAGCCATTTGACTTTCACAATGAGAAAAATTAGCTTGGAATGAGAATTTTAAAGCAAGCGTCCTTTCTTATTGGTCGAATTTTAATGATGGTCTGTGTTTAAACAGGTGGGCTAGTGGCGCAATGGATAATGTGTCTGACTAAGGATCAGTAGATTCCATGTTCGACTCCTGGCTAGCTCGAAAGATTTTAAAATGCCTGGAAACTAATGCTGGGTTATTATTCCAAAGAATAACATGCACCACACAAAATTGCTCTCAGGGTAGACATTTGAGTTTCACAAAGAACAATAGAGGTAGGAACAAGAAATGTTATGGGGTGATATCATTCTATTTCACTTTTTCATTTGCTTTAGACTTTTATATGATGTTTGTAGACGGGTTAGAAGTCTGCTAAGCGAGAAGAATCTAAGTCCGAGCCATCGGGAGTATTCGTTCTCACCGAGTAAGAATACCCAGTGGAAGGAGCTGAAGTACAAAAGCCACGAAAAAAATTTGCTTTTCTTTTATTCTAAAAGAAAAGCTCATTTCCCCAACAAGATTGAATGCGCCATATTCATACCTAGCTATGGTCAGCCATTTGACTTTCACAATGAGAAAAATTAGCTTGGAATGAGAATTTTAAAGCAAGCGTCCTTTCTTATTGGACGAATTTTAATGATGGTCTGTGTTTACACAGGTGGGCTAGTGGCGCAATGGATAACGCGTCTGACTACGGATCAGAAGATTCCAGGTTCGACTCCTGGCTGGCTCGAAAGATTTTAAAATGCCTGGAAACTAATGCTGGGTTATTATTCCAAAGAATAACATGCACCACTCCAAATTGCTCTCAGGGTAGATATTTGAGTTTCACAATGAACTATAGAGGTAGGAACAAGTAATTATATGGGGTGATATCATTCTATTTCACTTTTTCATTTGCTTTAGACTTTTATATGACGTTTGTAGACGGGTTAGAAGTCTGCTAAGCGAGAAGAACCTAAGTCCGAGCCATCGGGAGCATTCGTTCTCACCGAGTAAGAATACTCAGTGGAAGGAGCTGAAGTACAAAAGCCACGAAAAAAATTAGCCTTTCTTTTATTCTAAAAGAAAAGCTCATTTCCCCAACAAGATTGAATGCGCCATATTCATACCTAGCTATGGTCAGCCATTTGACTTTCACAATGAGAAAAATGGGCTTGGAATGAGAATTTTAAAGCAAGCGTCCTTTCTTATTGGACGAATTTTAATGATGGTCTGGGTTTATACAGGTGGGTTAGTGGCGCAATGGATAACGCGTCTGACTACGGATCAGAAGATTCCAGGTTCGACTCCTGGCTAGCTCGAAATATTTTAAAGTGCCTGGAAACTAATGCTGGGTTATTATTCCAAAGAATAACATGCACCACACCAAATTGCCCTCAGGGTAGACATTTGAGTTTCACAATGAACAATAGAGGAAGGAACAAGGAATTTAATGGGGTGACATCATTCTATTTCACTTTTTCCTTTGCTTTAGACTTTCATATAACGTTTTAGACGTGTTAGAAGTCTGCTAAGCGAGAAGTATCTAAGTCCGAGCCATCGGGAGTATTCTGTCCCACCGAGTACGAATACTCAGTGGAAGGAGCTGAAGTGCAGAAGCCACAAAAAACACGAAAGAAATTAGCTATTCTTTTATTCTAAAAGAAAAGCTCATTTCCCCAACAAGATTGAATGCGCCATATTCATACCTAGATATGGTCAGCCATTTGACTTTCACAATGAGAAAAATGGGCTTGGAATGAGAATTTTAAAGCAAGAATATGGCGCATTCAATCTTGCGTCCTTTCTTATTGGACAAATTTTAATGATGGTCTGTGTTTAGATAGGTGGGTTAGTGGCGCAATGGATAACGTGTCTGACTATGGATCAGAAGATTCCAGGTTCGACTCCTGGCTAGCTCGAAAGATTTTAAAATGCGTGGAAACTAATGCTGGGTTATTATTACAAAGAATAACATGCACCACACAAAATTGCTCTCAGGGTAGACATTTGAGTTTCACAGAGAACAATAGAGGTAGGAACAAGAAATGTTATGGGGTGATATCATTCTATTTCACTTTTTCATTTGCTTTAGACTTTTATATGATGTTTGTAGACGGGTTAGAAGTCTGCTAAGCGAGAAGAATCTAAGTCCGAGCCATCGGGAGTATTCGTTCTCACCGAGTAAGAATACTCAGTGGAAGGAGCTGAAGTACAAAAGCCACGAAAAAAATTTGCTTTTCTTTTATTCTAAAAGAAAAGCTCATTTCCCCAACAAGATTGAATGCGCCATATTCATACCTAGCTATGGTCAGCCATTTGACTTTCACAATGAGAAAAATTAGCTTGGAATGAGAATTTTAAAGCAAGCGTCCTTTCTTATTGGACGAATTTTAATGATGGTCTGTGTTTAAACAGGTGGGCTAGTGGCGCAATGGATAACGCGTCTGACTACGGATCAGAAGATTCCAGGTTCGACTCCTGGCTAGCTCGAAATATTTTAAAATGCCTGGAAACTAATGCTGGGTTATTATTCCAAAGAATAACATGCACCACTCCAAATTGCTCTCAGGGTAGACATTTGAGTTTCACAATGAACTATAGAGGTAGGAACAAGTAATTATATGGGGTGATATAATTCTATTTCACTTTTTCATTTGCTTTAGACTTTTATATGACGTTTGTAGACGGGTTAGAAGTCTGCTAAGCGAGAAGAACCTAAGTCCGAGCCATCGGGAGTATTCGTTCTCACCGAGTAAGAATACTCAGTGGAAGGAGCTGAAGTACAAAAGCCACGAAAAAAATTAGCTTTTCTTTTATTCTAAAAGAAAAGCTCATTTCCCCAACAAGATTGAATGTGCCATATTCATACCTAGCTATGGTCAGCCATTTGACTTTCACAATGAGAAAAATTAGCTTGGAATGAGAATTTTAAAGCAAGCGTCCTTTCTTATTGGACGAATTTGAATGATGGTCTGTGTTTAAACAGGTGGGCTAGTGGCGCAATGGATAACGCGTCTGACTACGGATCAGAAGATTCCAGGTTCGACTCCTGGCTAGCTCGAAATATTTTAAAATGCCTGGAAACTAATGCTGGGTTATTATTCCAAAGAATAACATGCACCACTCCAAATTGCTCTCAGGGTAGACATTTGAGTTTCCCAATGAACTATAGAGGTAGGAACAAGTAATTATATGGGGTGATATCATTCTATTTCACTTTTTCCTTTGCTTTAGACTTTTATATGACGTTTGTAGACGGGTTAGAAGTCTGCTAAGCGAGTTGAATCTAAGTCCGAGCCATCGGGAGTATTCGTTCTCACCGAGTAAGAATACTCAGTGGAAGGAGTTGAAGTACAAAAGCCACGAAAAAAATTAGCTTTTCTTTCATTCTAAAAGAAAAGCTCATTTCGCCAACAAGATTGAATGCGCCATATTCATACCTAGCTATGGTCAGCCATTTGACTTTCACAATGAGAAAAATGGGCTTGGAATGAGAATTTTAAAGCAAGCGTCCTTTCTTATTGGACGAATTTTAATGATGGTCTGTGTTTATTCAGGTGGGTTAGTGGCACAATGGATAACGCGTCTGACTACGGATCAGAAGATTCCAGGTTCGACTCCTGGCTAGCTCGAAAGATTTTAAAATGCCTGGAAACTAATGCTGGGTTATTATTCCAAAGAATAACATGCACCACACCAAATTGCTCTCAGGGTAGACATTTGAGTTTCACAATGAACAATAGAGGTAGGAACAAGGAATTTAATGGGGTGATATCATTCTATTTCACTTTTTCCTTTCCTTTAGACTTTCATATAACGTTTTAGACGTGTTAGAAGTCTGCTAAGCGAGAAGTATCTATGTCCGAGCCATCGGGAGTATTCTGTCCCACCGAGTACAAATACTCAGTGGAAGGAGCTGAAGTGCAGAAGCCACAAAAAACACGAAAGAAATTAGCTATTCTTTTATTCTAAAAGAAAAGCTCATTTCCCCAACAAGATTGAATGCGCCATATTCATACCTAGCTATGGTCAGCCATTTGACTTTCACAATGAGAAAAATGGGCTTGGAATGAGAATTTTAAAGCAAGCGTCCTTTCTTATTGGACGAATTTTAATGATGGTCTGTGTTTATACAGGTGGGCTAGTGGCGCAATGGATAACGCGTCTGACTACGGATCAGAAGATTCAAGGTTCGACTCCTGGCTTGCTCGATAGATTTTAAAATGCCTGGAAACTAATGCTGGGTTATTATTCCAAAGAATAACATGCACCACACCAAATTGCTCTCAGGGTAGACATTTGAGTTTCACAATGAACAATAGAGGAAGGAACAAGGAATTTAATGGGGTGACATCATTCTATTTCACTTTTTCCTTTGCTTTAGACTTTCATATAACGTTTTAGACGTGTTAGAAGTCTGCTAAGCGAGAAGTATCTAAGTCCGAGCCATCGGGAGTATTCTGTCCCACCGAGTACGAATACTCAGTGGAAGGAGCTGAAGTGCAGAAGCCACAAAAAACACGAAAGAAATTAGCTATTCTTTTATTCTAAAAGAAAAGCTCATTTCCCCAACAAGATTGAATGCGCCATATTCATACCTAGATATGGTCAGCCATTTGACTTTCACAATGAGAAAAATGGGCTTGGAATGAGAATTTTAAAGCAAGAATATGGCGCATTCAATCTTGCGTCCTTTCTTATTGGACAAATTTTAATGATGGTCTGTGTTTAAACAGGTGGGCTAGTGGCGCAATGGATAATGTGTCTGACTAAGGATCAGTAGATTCCATGTTCGACTCCTGGCTAGCTCGAAATTTTTTAAAATGCCTGGAAACTAATGCTGGGTTATTATTCCAAAGAATAACATGCACCACTCCAAATTGCTCTCAGGGTAGACATTTGAGTTTCACAATGAACTATAGAGGTAGGAACAAGTAATTATATGGGGTGACATCATTCTATTTCACTTTTTCCTTTGCTTTAGACTTTCATATAACGTTTTAGACGTGTTAGAAGTCTGCTAAGCGAGAAGTATCTAAGTCCGAGCCATCGGGAGTATTCTGTCCCACCGAGTACGAATACTCAGTGGAAGGAGCTGAAGTGCAGAAGCCACAAAAAACACGCAAGAAATTAGCTATTCTTTTACTCTAAAAGAAAAGCTCATTTCCCCAACAAGATTGAATGCGCCATATTCATACCTAGATATGGTCAGCCATTTGACTTTCACAATGAGAAAAATGGGCTTGGAATGAGAATTTTAAAGCAAGAATATGGCGCATTCAATCTTGCGTCCTTTCTTATTGGACAAAATTTAATGATGGTCGGTGTTTAGACAGGTGGGTTAGTGGCGCAATGGATAACGCGTCTGACTACGGATCAGAAGATTCCAGGTTCGACTCCTGGCTAGCTCGAAAGTTTTTAAAATGCCTGGAAACTAATGATGGGTTATTATTACAAAGAATAACATGCACCACACAAAATTGCTCTCAGGGTAGACATTTGAGTTTCACAAATTACAATAGAGGTAGGAACAAGAAATGTTATGGGGTGATATCATTCTATTTCACTTTTTCATTTGCTTTAGACTTTTATATGATGTTTGTAGACGGGTTAGAAGTCTGCTAAGCGAGAAGAATCTAAGTCCGAGCCATCGGGAGTATTCGTTCTCACCGAGTAAGAATACTCAGTGGAAGGAGCTGAAGTACAAAAGCCACGAAAAAAATTAGCTTTTCTTTTATTCTAAAAGAAAAGCTCATTTCCCCAACAAGATTGAATGCGCCATATTCATACCTAGCTATGGTCAGCCATTTGACTTTCACAATGAGAAAAATGGGCTTGGAATGAGAATTTTAAAGCAAGAATATGGCGCATTCAATCTTGCGTCCTTTCTTATTGGACAAATTTTAATGATGGTCTGTGTTTAAACTGGTGGGTTAGTGGCGCAATGGATAACGCGTCTGACTACGGATCAGAAGATTCCAGGTTCGACTCCTGGCTAGCTCGAAAGATTATAAAATGCCTGGAAACTAATGCTGGGTTATTATTCCAAAGAATAACATGCACCACACCAAATTGCTCTCAGGGTAGACATTTGAGTTTCACAAAGAACAATAGAGGTAGGAAAAAGTAATAATATGGGGTGATATCATTCTATTTCACTTTTTCCTTTGCTTTAGACTTTTATATGACGTTTGTAGACGGGTTAGAAGTCTGCTAAGCGAGTTGAATCTAAGTCCGAGCCATCGGGAGTATTCGTTCTCACCGAGTAAGAATACTCAGTGGAAGGAGCTGAAGTACAAAAGCCACGAAAAAAATTAGCTTTTCTTTCATTCTAAAAGAAAAGCTCATTTCGCCAACAAGATTGAATGCGCCATTTTCATACCTAGCTATGGTCAGCCATTTGACTTTCACAATGAGAAAAATTAGCTTGGAATGAGAATTTTAAAGCAAGCGTCCTTTCTTATTGGTCGAATTTTAATGATGGTCTGTGTTTAAACAGGTGGGCTAGTGGCGCAATGGATAATGTGTCTGACTAAGGATCAGTAGATTCCATGTTCGACTCCTGGCTAGCTCGAAAGATTTTAAAATGCCTGGAAACTAATGCTGGGTTATTATTCCAAAGAATAACATGCACCACACAAAATTGCTCTCAGGGTAGACATTTGAGTTTCACAAAGAACAATAGAGGTAGGAACAAGAAATGTTATGGGGTGATATCATTCTATTTCACTTTTTCATTTGCTTTAGACTTTTATATGATGTTTGTAGACGGGTTAGAAGT
Organism: Gadus macrocephalus; assembly: GCF_031168955.1. Taxonomy (NCBI): domain Eukaryota; kingdom Metazoa; phylum Chordata; class Actinopteri; order Gadiformes; family Gadidae; genus Gadus; species Gadus macrocephalus. The sequence goes on from NC_082386.1 coordinate 796,037, forward strand.
CTGCTAAGCGAGAAGAATCTAAGTCCGAGCCATCGGGAGTATTCGTTCTCACCGAGTAAGAATACCCAGTGGAAGGAGCTGAAGTACAAAAGCCACGAAAAAAATTTGCTTTTCTTTTATTCTAAAAGAAAAGCTCATTTCCCCAACAAGATTGAATGCGCCATATTCATACCTAGCTATGGTCAGCCATTTGACTTTCACAATGAGAAAAATTAGCTTGGAATGAGAATTTTAAAGCAAGCGTCCTTTCTTATTGGACGAATTTTAATGATGGTCTGTGTTTACACAGGTGGGCTAGTGGCGCAATGGATAACGCGTCTGACTACGGATCAGAAGATTCCAGGTTCGACTCCTGGCTAGCTCGAAAGATTTTAAAATGCCTGGAAACTAATGCTGGGTTATTATTCCAAAGAATAACATGCACCACTCCAAATTGCTCTCAGGGTAGATATTTGAGTTTCACAATGAACTATAGAGGTAGGAACAAGTAATTATATGGGGTGATATCATTCTATTTCACTTTTTCATTTGCTTTAGACTTTTATATGACGTTTGTAGACGGGTTAGAAGTCTGCTAAGCGAGAAGAACCTAAGTCCGAGCCATCGGGAGCATTCGTTCTCACCGAGTAAGAATACTCAGTGGAAGGAGCTGAAGTACAAAAGCCACGAAAAAAATTAGCCTTTCTTTTATTCTAAAAGAAAAGCTCATTTCCCCAACAAGATTGAATGCGCCATATTCATACCTAGCTATGGTCAGCCATTTGACTTTCACAATGAGAAAAATGGGCTTGGAATGAGAATTTTAAAGCAAGCGTCCTTTCTTATTGGACGAATTTTAATGATGGTCTGTGTTTATACAGGTGGGTTAGTGGCGCAATGGATAACGCGTCTGACTACGGATCAGAAGATTCCAGGTTCGACTCCTGGCTAGCTCGAAATATTTTAAAGTGCCTGGAAACTAATGCTGGGTTATTATTCCAAAGAATAACATGCACCACACCAAATTGCCCTCAGGGTAGACATTTGAGTTTCACAATGAACAATAGAGGAAGGAACAAGGAATTTAATGGGGTGACATCATTCTATTTCACTTTTTCCTTTGCTTTAGACTTTCATATAACGTTTTAGACGTGTTAGAAGTCTGCTAAGCGAGAAGTATCTAAGTCCGAGCCATCGGGAGTATTCTGTCCCACCGAGTACGAATACTCAGTGGAAGGAGCTGAAGTGCAGAAGCCACAAAAAACACGAAAGAAATTAGCTATTCTTTTATTCTAAAAGAAAAGCTCATTTCCCCAACAAGATTGAATGCGCCATATTCATACCTAGATATGGTCAGCCATTTGACTTTCACAATGAGAAAAATGGGCTTGGAATGAGAATTTTAAAGCAAGAATATGGCGCATTCAATCTTGCGTCCTTTCTTATTGGACAAATTTTAATGATGGTCTGTGTTTAGATAGGTGGGTTAGTGGCGCAATGGATAACGTGTCTGACTACGGATCAGAAGATTCCAGGTTCGACTCCTGGCTAGCTCGAAAGATTTTAAAATGCGTGGAAACTAATGCTGGGTTATTATTACAAAGAATAACATGCACCACACAAAATTGCTCTCAGGGTAGACATTTGAGTTTCACAGAGAACAATAGAGGTAGGAACAAGAAATGTTATGGGGTGATATCATTCTATTTCACTTTTTCATTTGCTTTAGACTTTTATATGATGTTTGTAGACGGGTTAGAAGTCTGCTAAGCGAGAAGAATCTAAGTCCGAGCCATCGGGAGTATTCGTTCTCACCGAGTAAGAATACTCAGTGGAAGGAGCTGAAGTACAAAAGCCACGAAAAAAATTTGCTTTTCTTTTATTCTAAAAGAAAAGCTCATTTCCCCAACAAGATTGAATGCGCCATATTCATACCTAGCTATGGTCAGCCATTTGACTTTCACAATGAGAAAAATTAGCTTGGAATGAGAATTTTAAAGCAAGCGTCCTTTCTTATTGGACGAATTTTAATGATGGTCTGTGTTTATTCAGGTGGGTTAGTGGCGCAATGGATAACGCGTCTGACTACGGATCAGAAGATTCCAGGTTCGACTCCTGGCTAGCTCGAAATATTTTAAAATGCCTGGAAACTAATGCTGGGTTATTATTCCAAAGAATAACATGCACCACACCAAATTGCTCTCAGGGTAGACATTTGAGTTTCACAATGAACAATAGAGGTAGGAACAAGGAATTTAATGGGGTGATATCATTCTATTTCACTTTTTCCTTTCCTTTAGACTTTCATATAACGTTTTAGACGTGTTAGAAGTCTGCTAAGCGAGAAGTATCTAAGTCCGAGCCATCGGGAGTATTCTGTCCCACCGAGTACGAATACTCAGTGGAAGGAGCTGAAGTGCAGAAGCCACAAAAAACACGCAAGAAATTAGCTATTCTTTTATTCTAAAAGAAAAGCTCATTTCCCCAACAAGATTGAATGCGCCATATTCATACCTAGATATGGTCAGCCATTTGACTTTCACAATGAGAAAAATGGGCTTGGAATGAGAATTTTAAAGCAAGAATATGGCGCATTCAATCTTGCGTCCTTTCTTATTGGACGAATTTTAATGATGGTCTGTGTTTAAACAGGTGGGCTAGTGGCGCAATGGATAACGCGTCTGACTACGGATCAGAAGATTACAGGTTCGACTCCTGGCTAGCTCGAAAGATTTTAAAATGCCTGGAAACTAATGCTGGGTTATTATTCCAAAGAATAACATGCACCACTCCAAATTGCTCTCAGGGTAGATATTTGAGTTTCACAATGAACTATAGAGGTAGGAACAAGTAATTTTATGGGGTGATATCAGTCTATTTCACTTTTTCATTTGCTTTAGACTTTTATATGACGTTTGTAGACGGGTTAGAAGTCTGCTAAGCGAGAAGAACCTAAGTCCGAGCCATCGGGAGTATTCGTTCTCACCGAGTAAGAATACTCAGTGGAAGGAGCTGAAGTACAAAAGCCACGAAAAAAATTTGCTTTTCTTTTATTCTAAAAGAAAAGCTCATTTCCCCAACAAGATTGAATGCGCCATATTCATACCTAGCTATGGTCAGCCATTTGACTTTCACAATGAGAAAAATTAGCTTGGAATGAGAATTTTAAAGCAAGCGTCCTTTCTTATTGGACGAATTTTAATGATGGTCTGTGTTTAAACAGGTGGGCTAGTGGCGCAATGGATAACGCGTCTGACTACGGATCAGAAGATTCCAGGTTCGACTCCTGGCTAGCTCGAAAGATTTTAAAATGCCTGGAAACTAATGCTGGGTTATTATTCCAAAGAATAACATGCACCACTCCAAATTGCTCTCAGGGTAGATATTTGAGTTTCACAATGAACTATAGAGGTAGGAACAAGTAATTATATGGGGTGATATCAGTCTATTTCACTTTTTCATTTGCTTTAGACTTTTATATGACGTTTGTAGACGGGTTAGAAGTCTGCTAAGCGAGAAGAACCTAAGTCCGAGCCATCGGGAGTATTCGTTCTCACCGAGTAAGAATACTCAGTGGAAGGAGCTGAAGTACAAAAGCCACGAAAAAAATTAGCCTTTCTTTTATTCTAAAAGAAAAGCTCATTTCCCCAACAAGATTGAATGCGCCATATTCATACCTAGCTATGGTCAGCCATTTGACTTTCACAATGAGAAAAATGGGCTTGGAATGAGAATTTTAAAGCAAGCGTCCTTTCTTATTGGACGAATTTTAATGATGGTCTGTGTTTATACTGGTGGGTTAGTGGCGCAATGGATAACGCGTCTGACTACGGATCAGAAGATTCCAGGTTCGACTCCTGGCTAGCTCGAAAGATTATAAAATGCCTGGAAACTAATGCTGGGTTATTATTCCAAAGAATAACATGCACCACAACAAATTGCACTCAGGGTAGACATTTGAGTATCACAAAGAACAATAGAGGTAGGAAAAAGTAATAATATGGGGTGATATCATTCTATTTCACTTTTTCCTTTGCTTTAGACTTTTATATGACGTTTGTAGACGGGTTAGAAGTCTGCTAAGCGAGTTGAATCTAAGTCCGAGCCATCGGGAGTATTCGTTCTCACCGAGTAAGAATACTCAGTGGAAGGAGCTGAAGTACAAAAGCCACGAAAAAAATTAGCTTTTCTTTCATTCTAAAAGAAAAGCTCATTTCGCCAACAAGATTGAATGCGCCATTTTCATACCTAGCTATGGTCAGCCATTTGACTTTCACAATGAGAAAAATGGGCTTGGAATGAGAATTTTAAAGCAAGAATATGGCGCATTCAATCTTGCGTCCTTTCTTATTGGACAAATTTTAATGATGGTCGGTGTTTAGACAGGTGGGTTAGTGGCGCAATGGATAACGCGTATGACTACGGATCAGAAGATTCCAGGTTCGACTCCTGGCTAGCTCGCAAGATTTTAAAATGCCTGGAAACTAATGCTGGGTTATTATTCCAAAGAATAACATGCACCACACCAAATTGCTCTCAGGGTAGACATTTGAAGTTCACAATGAACTATAGAGGTAGGAACAAGTAATTATATGGGGTGATATCATTCTATTTCACTTTTTCATTTGCTTTAGACTTTTATATGACGTTTGTAGACGGGTTAGAAGTCTGCTAAGCGAGAAGAACCTAAGTCCGAGCCATCGGGAGTATTCGTTCTCACCGAGTAAGAATACTCAGTGGAAGGAGCTGAAGTACAAAAGCCACGAAAAAAATTAGCTTTTCTTTTATTCTAAAAGAAAAGCTCATTTCCCCAACAAGATTGAATGCGCCATATTCATACCTAGCTATGGTCAGCCATTTGACTTTCACAATGAGAAAAATGGGCTTGGAATGAGAATTTTAAAGCAAGCGTCCTTTCTTATTGGACGAATTTTAATGATGGTCTGTGTTTATTCAGGTGGGTTAGTGGCGCAATGGATAACGCGTCTGACTACGGATCAGAAGATTCCAGGTTCGACTCCTGGCTAGCTCGAAATATTTTAAAATGCCTGGAAACTAATGCTGGGTTATTATTCCAAAGAATAACATGCACCACACCAAATTGCTCTCAGGGTAGACATTTGAGTTTCACAATGAACAATAGAGGTAGGAACAAGGAATTTAATGGGGTGATATCATTCTATTTCACTTTTTCCTTTCCTTTAGACTTTCATATAACGTTTTAGACGTGTTAGAAGTCTGCTAAGCGAGAAGTATCTATGTCCGAGCCATCGGGAGTATTCTGTCCCACCGAGTACAAATACTCAGTGGAAGGAGCTGAAGTGCAGAAGCCACAAAAAACACGAAAGAAATTAGCTATTCTTTTATTCTAAAAGAAAAGCTCATTTCCCCAACAAGATTGAATGCGCCATATTCATACCTAGCTATGGTCAGCCATTTGACTTTCACAATGAGAAAAATGGGCTTGGAATGAGAATTTTAAAGCAAGCGTCCTTTCTTATTGGACGAATTTTAATGATGGTCTGTGTTTATACAGGTGGGCTAGTGGCGCAATGGATAACGCGTCTGACTACGGATCAGAAGATTCCAGGTTCGACTCCTGGCTTGCTCGATAGATTTTAAAATGCCTGGAAACTAATGCTGGGTTATTATTCCAAAGAATAACATGCACCACACCAAATTGCTCTCAGGGTAGACATTTGAGTTTCACAATGAACAATAGAGGAAGGAACAAGGAATTTAATGGGGTGACATCATTCTATTTCACTTTTTCCTTTGCTTTAGACTTTCATATAACGTTTTAGACGTGTTAGAAGTCTGCTAAGCGAGAAGTATCTAAGTCCGAGCCACCGGGAGTATTCTGTCCCACCGAGTACGAATACTCAGTGGAAGGAGCTGAAGTGCAGAAGCCACAAAAAACACGAAAGAAATTAGCTATTCTTTTATTCTAAAAGAAAAGCTCATTTCCCCAACAAGATTGAATGCGCCATATTCATACCTAGATATGGTCAGCCATTTGACTTTCACAATGAGAAAAATGGGCTTGGAATGAGAATTTGAAAGCAAGAATATGGCGCATTCAATCTTGCGTCCTTTCTTATTGGACAAAATTTAATGATGGTCGGTGTTTAGACAGGTGGGTTAGTGGCGCAATGGATAACGCGTCTGACTACGGATCAGAAGATTCCAGGTTCGACTCCTGGCTAGCTCGAAAGATTTTAAAATGCCTGGAAACTAATGCTGGGTTATTATTACAAAGAATAACATGCACCACACAAAATTGCTCTCAGGGTAGACATTTGAGTTTCACAAATTACAATAGAGGTAGGAACAAGAAATGTTATGGGGTGATATCATTCTATTTCACTTTTTCATTTGCTTTAGACTTTTATATGATGTTTGTAGACGGGTTAGAAGTCTGCTAAGCGAGAAGAATCTAAGTCCGAGCCATCGGAAGTATTCGTTCTCACCGAGTAAGAATACTCAGTGGAAGGAGCTGAAGTACAAAAGCCACGAAAAAAATTAGCTTTTCTTTTATTCTAAAAGAAAAGCTCATTTCCCCAACAAGATTGAATGCGCCATATTCATACCTAGCTATGGTCAGCCATTTGACTTTCACAATGAGAAAAATGGGCTTGGAATGAGAATTTTAAAGCAAGAATATGGCGCATTCAATCTTGCGTCCTTTCTTATCGGACAAATTTTAATGATGGTCTGTGTTTAAACTGGTGGGTTAGTGGCGCAATGGATAACGCGTCTGACTACGGATCAGAAGATTCCAGGTTCGACTCCTGGCTAGCTCGAAAAATTATAAAATGCCTGGAATCTAATGCTGGGTTATTATTCCAAAGAATAACATGCACCACACCAAATTGCTCTCAGGGTAGACATTTGAGTTTCACAAAGAACAATAGAGGTAGGAAAAAGTAATAATATGGGGTGATATCATTCTATTTCACTTTTTCCTTTGCTTTAGACTTTTATATGACGTTTCTAGACGGGTTAGAAGTCTGCTAAGCGAGAAGAACCTAAGTCCGAGCCATCGGGAGTATTCGTTCTCACCGAGTAAGAATACTCAGTGGAAGGAGCTGAAGTACAAAAGCCACGAAAAAAATTAGCTTTTCTTTAATTCTAAAAGAAAAGCTCATTTCCCCAACAAGATTGAATGCGCCATATTCATACCTAGCTGTGGTCAGCCATTTGACTTTCACAATGAGAAAAATTAGCTTGGAATGAGAATTTTAAAGCAAGCGTCCTTTCTTATTGGACGAATTTTAATGATGGTCTGTGTTTAAACAGGTGGGCTAGTGGCGCAATGGATAATGCGTCTTACTACGGATCAGAAGATTCCAGGTTCGACTCCTGGCTAGCTCGAAATATTTTAAAATGCCTGGAAACTAATGCTGGGTTATTATTCCAAAGAATAACATGCACCACTCCAAATTGCTCTCAGGGTAGACATTTGAGTTTCACAATGAACTATAGAGGTAGGAACAAGTAATTATATGGGGTGACATAATTCTATTTCACTTTTTCATTTGCTTTAGACTTTTATATGACGTTTGTAGACGGGTTAGAAGTCTGCTAAGCGAGAAGAACCTAAGTCCGAGCCATCGGGAGTATTCGTTCTCACCGAGTAAGAATACTCAGTGGAAGGAGCTGAAGTACAAAAGCCACGAAAAAAATTAGCTTTTCTTTTATTCTAAAAGAAAAGCTCATTTCCCCAACAAGATTGAATGCGCCATATTCATACCTAGCTATGGTCAGCCATTTGACTTTCACAATGAGAAAAATGGGCTTGGAATGAGAATTTTAAAGCAAGCGTCCTTTCTTATTGGACGAATTTTAATGATGGTCTGTGTTTATTCAGGTGGGTTAGTGGCGCAATGGATAACGCGTCTGACTACGGATCAGAAGATTCCAGGTTCGACTCCTGGCTAGCTCGAAATATTTTAAAATGCCTGGAAACTAATGCTGGGTTATTATTCCAAAGAATAACATGCACCACACCAAATTGCTCTCAGGGTAGACATTTGAGTTTCACAATGAACAATAGAGGTAGGAACAAGGAATTTAATGGGGTGATATCATTCTATTTCACTTTTTCCTTTCCTTTAGACTTTCATATAACGTTTTAGACGTGTTAGAAGTCTGCTAAGCGAGAAGTATCTATGTCCGAGCCATCGGGAGTATTCTGTCCCACCGAGTACAAATACTCAGTGGAAGGAGCTGAAGTGCAGAAGCCACAAAAAACACGAAAGAAATTAGCTATTCTTTTATTCTAAAAGAAAAGCTCATTTCCCCAACAAGATTGAATGCGCCATATTCATACCTAGCTATGGTCAGCCATTTGACTTTCACAATGAGAAAAATGGGCTTGGAATGAGAATTTTAAAGCAAGCGTCCTTTCTTATTGGACGAATTTTAATGATGGTCTGTGTTTATACAGGTGGGCTAGTGGCGCAATGGATAACGCGTCTGACTACGGATCAGAAGATTCCAGGTTCGACTCCTGGCTTGCTCGATAGATTTTAAAATGCCTGGAAACTAATGCTGGGTTATTATTCCAAAGAATAACATGCACCACACCAAATTGCTCTCAGGGTAGACATTTGAGTTTCACAATGAACAATAGAGGAAGGAACAAGGAATTTAATGGGGTGACATCATTCTATTTCACTTTTTCCTTTGCTTTAGACTTTCATATAACGTTTTAGACGTGTTAGAAGTCTGCTAAGCGAGAAGTATCTAAGTCCGAGCCACCGGGAGTATTCTGTCCCACCGAGTACGAATACTCAGTGGAAGGAGCTGAAGTGCAGAAGCCACAAAAAACACGAAAGAAATTAGCTATTCTTTTATTCTAAAAGAAAAGCTCATTTCCCCAACAAGATTGAATGCGCCATATTCATACCTAGATATGGTCAGCCATTTGACTTTCACAATGAGAAAAATGGGCTTGGAATGAGAATTTGAAAGCAAGAATATGGCGCATTCAATCTTGCGTCCTTTCTTATTGGACAAAATTTAATGATGGTCGGTGTTTAGACAGGTGGGTTAGTGGCGCAATGGATAACGCGTCTGACTACGGATCAGAAGATTCCAGGTTCGACTCCTGGCTAGCTCGAAAGATTTTAAAATGCCTGGAAACTAATGCTGGGTTATTATTACAAAGAATAACATGCACCACACAAAATTGCTCTCAGGGTAGACATTTGAGTTTCACAAATTACAATAGAGGTAGGAACAAGAAATGTTATGGGGTGATATCATTCTATTTCACTTTTTCATTTGCTTTAGACTTTTATATGATGTTTGTAGACGGGTTAGAAGTCTGCTAAGCGAGAAGAATCTAAGTCCGAGCCATCGGAAGTATTCGTTCTCACCGAGTAAGAATACTCAGTGGAAGGAGCTGAAGTACAAAAGCCACGAAAAAAATTAGCTTTTCTTTTATTCTAAAAGAAAAGCTCATTTCCCCAACAAGATTGAATGCGCCATATTCATACCTAGCTATGGTCAGCCATTTGACTTTCACAATGAGAAAAATGGGCTTGGAATGAGAATTTTAAAGCAAGAATATGGCGCATTCAATCTTGCGTCCTTTCTTATCGGACAAATTTTAATGATGGTCTGTGTTTAAACTGGTGGGTTAGTGGCGCAATGGATAACGCGTCTGACTACGGATCAGAAGATTCCAGGTTCGACTCCTGGCTAGCTCGAAAAATTATAAAATGCCTGGAATCTAATGCTGGGTTATTATTCCAAAGAATAACATGCACCACACCAAATTGCTCTCAGGGTAGACATTTGAGTTTCACAAAGAACAATAGAGGTAGGAAAAAGTAATAATATGGGGTGATATCATTCTATTTCACTTTTTCCTTTGCTTTAGACTTTTATATGACGTTTCTAGACGGGTTAGAAGTCTGCTAAGCGAGAAGAACCTAAGTCCGAGCCATCGGGAGTATTCGTTCTCACCGAGTAAGAATACTCAGTGGAAGGAGCTGAAGTACAAAAGCCACGAAAAAAATTAGCTTTTCTTTAATTCTAAAAGAAAAGCTCATTTCCCCAACAAGATTGAATGCGCCATATTCATACCTAGCTGTGGTCAGCCATTTGACTTTCACAATGAGAAAAATTAGCTTGGAATGAGAATTTTAAAGCAAGCGTCCTTTCTTATTGGACGAATTTTAATGATGGTCTGTGTTTAAACAGGTGGGCTAGTGGCGCAATGGATAATGCGTCTTACTACGGATCAGAAGATTCCAGGTTCGACTCCTGGCTAGCTCGAAATATTTTAAAATGCCTGGAAACTAATGCTGGGTTATTATTCCAAAGAATAACATGCACCACTCCAAATTGCTCTCAGGGTAGACATTTGAGTTTCACAATGAACTATAGAGGTAGGAACAAGTAATTATATGGGGTGACATAATTCTATTTCACTTTTTCATTTGCTTTAGACTTTTATATGACGTTTGTAGACGGGTTAGAAGTCTGCTAAGCGAGAAGAACCTAAGTCCGAGCCATCGGGAGTATTCGTTCTCACCGAGTAAGAATACTCAGTGGAAGGAGCTGAAGTACAAAAGCCACGAAAAAAATTAGCTTTTCTTTTATTCTAAAAGAAAAGCTCATTTCCCCAACAAGATTGAATGCGCCATATTCATACCTAGCTGTGGTCAGCCATTTGACTTTCACAATGAGAAAAATTAGCTTGGAATGAGAATTTTAAAGCAAGCGTCCTTTCTTATTGGACGAATTTTAATGATGGTCTGTGTTTAAACAGGTGGGCTAGTGGCGCAATGGATAATGCGTCTTACTACGGATCAGAAGATTCCAGGTTCGACTCCTGGCTAGCTCGAAATATTTTAAAATGCCTGGAAACTAATGCTGGGTTATTATTCCAAAGAATAACATGCACCACTCCAAATTGCTCTCAGGGTAGACATTTGAGTTTCACAATGAACTATAGAGGTAGGAACAAGTAATTATATGGGGTGACATAATTCTATTTCACTTTTTCATTTGCTTTAGACTTTTATATGACGTTTGTAGACGGGTTAGAAGTCTGCTAAGCGAGAAGAACCTAAGTCCGAGCCATCGGGAGTATTCGTTCTCACCGAGTAAGAATACTCAGTGGAAGGAGCTGAAGTACAAAAGCCACGAAAAAAATTAGCTTTTCTTTTATTCTAAAAGAAAAGCTCATTTCCCCAACAAGATTGAATGCGCCATATTCATACCTAGCTATGGTCAGCCATTTGACTTTCACAATGAGAAAAATGGGCTTGGAATGAGAATTTTAAAGCAAGCGTCCTTTCTTATTGGACGAATTTTAATGATGGTCTGTGTTTATACAGGTGGGTTAGTGGCGCAATGGATAACGCGTCTGACTACGGATCAGAAGATTCCAGGTTCGACTCCTGGCTAGCTCGAAATATTTTAAAATGCCTGGAAACTAATGCTGGGTTATTATTCCAAAGAATAACATGCACCACACCAAATTGCTCTCAGGGTAGACATTTGAGTTTCACAATGAACAATAGAGGTAGGAACAAGGAATTTAATGGGGTGATATCATTCTATTTCACTTTTTCCTTTCCTTTAGACTTTCATATAACGTTTTAGACGTGTTAGAAGTCTTCGACTCCTGGCTAGCTCGAAAGATTTTAAAATGCGTGGAAACTAATGCTGGGTTATTATTCCAAAGAATAACATGCACCACTCCAAATTGCTCTCAGGGTAGACATTTGAGTTTCACAATGAACTATAGAGGTAGGAACAAGTAATTATATGGGGTGATATAATTCTATTTCACTTTTTCATTTGCTTTAGACTTTTATATGACGTTTGTAGACGGGTTAGAAGTCTGCTAAGCGAGAAGAACCTAAGTCCGAGCCATCGGGAGTATTCGTTCTCACCGAGTAAGAATACTCAGTGGAAGGAGCTGAAGTACAAAAGCCACGAAAAAAATTTGCTTTTCTTTTATTCTAAAAGAAAAGCTCATTTCCCCAACAAGATTGAATGCGCCATATTCATACCTAGCTATGGTCAGCCATTTGACTTTCACAATGAGAAAAATTAGCTTGGAATGAGAATTTTAAAGCAAGCGTCCTTTCTTATTGGACGAATTTTAATGATGGTCTGTGTTTAAACAGGTGGGCTAGTGGCGCAATGGATAACGCGTCTGACTACGGATCAGAAGATTCCAGGTTCGACTCCTGGCTAGCTCGAAAGATTTTAAAATGCCTGGAAACTAATGCTGGGTTATTATTACAAAGAATAACATGCACCACACAAAATTGCTCTCAGGGTAGACATTTGAGTTTCACAAATTACAATAGAGGTAGGAACAAGAAATGTTATGGGGTGATATCATTCTATTTCACTTTTTCATTTGCTTTAGACTTTTATATGATGTTTGTAGACGGGTTAGAAGTCTGCTAAGCGAGAAGAATCTAAGTCCGAGCCATCGGAAGTATTCGTTCTCACCGAGTAAGAATACTCAGTGGAAGGAGCTGAAGTACAAAAGCCACGAAAAAAATTAGCTTTTCTTTTATTCTAAAAGAAAAGCTCATTTCCCCAACAAGATTGAATGCGCCATATTCATACCTAGCTATGGTCAGCCATTTGACTTTCACAATGAGAAAAATGGGCTTGGAATGAGAATTTTAAAGCAAGAATATGGCGCATTCAATCTTGCGTCCTTTCTTATCGGACAAATTTTAATGATGGTCTGTGTTTAAACTGGTGGGTTAGTGGCGCAATGGATAACGCGTCTGACTACGGATCAGAAGATTCCAGGTTCGACTCCTGGCTAGCTCGAAAAATTATAAAATGCCTGGAATCTAATGCTGGGTTATTATTCCAAAGAATAACATGCACCACACCAAATTGCTCTCAGGGTAGACATTTGAGTTTCACAAAGAACAATAGAGGTAGGAAAAAGTAATAATATGGGGTGATATCATTCTATTTCACTTTTTCCTTTGCTTTAGACTTTTATATGACGTTTCTAGACGGGTTAGAAGTCTGCTAAGCGAGAAGAACCTAAGTCCGAGCCATCGGGAGTATTCGTTCTCACCGAGTAAGAATACTCAGTGGAAGGAGCTGAAGTACAAAAGCCACGAAAAAAATTAGCTTTTCTTTAATTCTAAAAGAAAAGCTCATTTCCCCAACAAGATTGAATGCGCCATATTCATACCTAGCTGTGGTCAGCCATTTGACTTTCACAATGAGAAAAATTAGCTTGGAATGAGAATTTTAAAGCAAGCGTCCTTTCTTATTGGACGAATTTTAATGATGGTCTGTGTTTAAACAGGTGGGCTAGTGGCGCAATGGATAATGCGTCTTACTACGGATCAGAAGATTCCAGGTTCGACTCCTGGCTAGCTCGAAATATTTTAAAATGCCTGGAAACTAATGCTGGGTTATTATTCCAAAGAATAACATGCACCACTCCAAATTGCTCTCAGGGTAGACATTTGAGTTTCACAATGAACTATAGAGGTAGGAACAAGTAATTATATGGGGTGACATAATTCTATTTCACTTTTTCATTTGCTTTAGACTTTTATATGACGTTTGTAGACGGGTTAGAAGTCTGCTAAGCGAGAAGAACCTAAGTCCGAGCCATCGGGAGTATTCGTTCTCACCGAGTAAGAATACTCAGTGGAAGGAGCTGAAGTACAAAAGCCACGAAAAAAATTAGCTTTTCTTTTATTCTAAAAGAAAAGCTCATTTCCCCAACAAGATTGAATGCGCCATATTCATACCTAGCTGTGGTCAGCCATTTGACTTTCACAATGAGAAAAATTAGCTTGGAATGAGAATTTTAAAGCAAGCGTCCTTTCTTATTGGACGAATTTTAATGATGGTCTGTGTTTAAACAGGTGGGCTAGTGGCGCAATGGATAATGCGTCTTACTACGGATCAGAAGATTCCAGGTTCGACTCCTGGCTAGCTCGAAATATTTTAAAATGCCTGGAAACTAATGCTGGGTTATTATTCCAAAGAATAACATGCACCACTCCAAATTGCTCTCAGGGTAGACATTTGAGTTTCACAATGAACTATAGAGGTAGGAACAAGTAATTATATGGGGTGACATAATTCTATTTCACTTTTTCATTTGCTTTAGACTTTTATATGACGTTTGTAGACGGGTTAGAAGTCTGCTAAGCGAGAAGAACCTAAGTCCGAGCCATCGGGAGTATTCGTTCTCACCGAGTAAGAATACTCAGTGGAAGGAGCTGAAGTACAAAAGCCACGAAAAAAATTAGCTTTTCTTTTATTCTAAAAGAAAAGCTCATTTCCCCAACAAGATTGAATGCGCCATATTCATACCTAGCTATGGTCAGCCATTTGACTTTCACAATGAGAAAAATGGGCTTGGAATGAGAATTTTAAAGCAAGCGTCCTTTCTTATTGGACGAATTTTAATGATGGTCTGTGTTTATACAGGTGGGTTAGTGGCGCAATGGATAACGCGTCTGACTACGGATCAGAAGATTCCAGGTTCGACTCCTGGCTAGCTCGAAATATTTTAAAATGCCTGGAAACTAATGCTGGGTTATTATTCCAAAGAATAACATGCACCACACCAAATTGCTCTCAGGGTAGACATTTGAGTTTCACAATGAACAATAGAGGTAGGAACAAGGAATTTAATGGGGTGATATCATTCTATTTCACTTTTTCCTTTCCTTTAGACTTTCATATAACGTTTTAGACGTGTTAGAAGTCTTCGACTCCTGGCTAGCTCGAAAGATTTTAAAATGCGTGGAAACTAATGCTGGGTTATTATTCCAAAGAATAACATGCACCACTCCAAATTGCTCTCAGGGTAGACATTTGAGTTTCACAATGAACTATAGAGGTAGGAACAAGTAATTATATGGGGTGATATAATTCTATTTCACTTTTTCATTTGCTTTAGACTTTTATATGACGTTTGTAGACGGGTTAGAAGTCTGCTAAGCGAGAAGAACCTAAGTCCGAGCCATCGGGAGTATTCGTTCTCACCGAGTAAGAATACTCAGTGGAAGGAGCTGAAGTACAAAAGCCACGAAAAAAATTTGCTTTTCTTTTATTCTAAAAGAAAAGCTCATTTCCCCAACAAGATTGAATGCGCCATATTCATACCTAGCTATGGTCAGCCATTTGACTTTCACAATGAGAAAAATTAGCTTGGAATGAGAATTTTAAAGCAAGCGTCCTTTCTTATTGGACGAATTTTAATGATGGTCTGTGTTTAAACAGGTGGGCTAGTGGCGCAATGGATAACGCGTCTGACTACGGATCAGAAGATTCCAGGTTCGACTCCTGGCTAGCTCGAAATATTTTAAAATGCCTGGAAACTAATGCTGGGTTATTATTCCAAAGAATAACATGCACCACTCCAAATTGCTCTCAGGGTAGACATTTGAGTTTCACAATGAACTATAGAGGTAGGAACAAGTAATTATATGGGGTGATATAATTCTATTTCACTTTTTCATTTGCTTTAGACTTTTATATGACGTTTGTAGACGGGTTAGAAGTCTGCTAAGCGAGAAGAACCTAAGTCCGAGCCATCGGGAGTATTCGTTCTCACCGAGTAAGAATACTCAGTGGAAGGAGCTGAAGTACAAAAGCCACGAAAAAAATTAGCTTTTCTTTTATTCTAAAAGAAAAGCTCATTTCCCCAACAAGATTGAATGCGCCATATTCATACCTAGCTATGGTCAGCCATTTGACTTTCACAATGAGAAAAATGGGCTTGGAATGAGAATTTTAAAGCAAGCGTCCTTTCTTATTGGACGAATTTTAATGATGGTCTGTGTTTATACAGGTGGGTTAGTGGCGCTACCTGCCACCTGTGAGTCGAGATCATTCTTGGTATTGACAGCCAATCACATTTCAGTCTGCTACCAAGAATCTACCAAGAATACAAAGCTATGGCCAATCAGCGCTCGTATCACTACCAATAATTGCACGAACAATGCTACACTCTGGCCAATCAGTGCTCGTATCGCTCCCTACGAAGAATCGCACTTTGTGACATTACGAAAATCTTCGAATCGCATTTTGTGACATTACGAAAATCTTCTTATTACCAACATTTCCGAGGTAAGTCAGTCCTTTCTAGCGATTTTCAATCCAAATAAATTGGCAAATATCTCTATATATATATATATATATAAACAGGTTTTAGTTGGATGAATAACCTATCGCTCAGAAACGTTAACGAATAGTTAATAGGCCTAAATAACGTGCCAGTGTTATCTGTCTCATAACCGTTATGACTTTACAGCTTTCCGATGGTGATGTGGATTTCCTACTTATAATATGTTGATTTAAAATCAATTTCACGTTAACATATTCGACAAATGCCGGTTGATGAACATTAACGAGCCGAGTCATTCAGTGAACGTTAAGTCACTAACAGGTAGGGCTTTGATTAGGCAGCCCTTAATATTCGAACCTGTTATGGGCAGCTTCTATTCATAATATTGTAATGACCACGGAAGAGGCAGTTAATGAGGTATTGATTAGACAGCGATTTATTAGATACCTAGTAAACCGTTGGAACACCAAGACTGGTAACCTTAGCAACGTGGTAACCAAAATTCAAGAAGCACGTTACTACCAAGCAACAAATAATACAGTGAAGAAGCTGTAACTCAGTATCGCCGTTCATATTTCCGTTACATGGCCTATATATGTTACATAGCTTATATATGATACACAGCCTATGGGGAGCTGCCTAATCTTTACTCGTAATATTGATCTGTTTCTCTCGTTTACTATTCTTAAAACACATTAGCCTATTATATTAAATTCATTATATGTATTACATTGAATAGGTCCAGTGCCGTTAAAATCATCATTTCATAAAGCCCAACGCGATTTAAAGCAGGTTAACTTCCAACTCTACTGCAAATAGGCATGTAATATAAAATCACTATTCACAGAGCCTAATAATAGTCTGCTGTCCTGCAACAGGGCCATAACGAGGTGGTCATCCTAACTAACCCATAGTGACAAATATACAGAGAGCAGAATATTAAAGCAACATTACGAGGTGATCATAACTGAATATAACTGTTAGTAATATAATATTCACAGCTGCCTTAAGTAATGTGTTCAAGTATTTATTGTATTTTCTTTCCTTGTTCTTAAGATATTAAGTGGTAGGCTATATAACTTTACACAGTATTACCGGATTATGTCATTTACCGGTAAGTACTTTAAACACTTTTAGGAACTGAGAAGATTGATGTTGATTGTTGACTGTGTCTCTGTAATGGGAGATTTCTTTCTATATTATTGATATTTCCTCCACTTTCAGAATACAAAATGGATCCTAAATTTAGGAAGAAGGATGGCTGTATCACCCTTTTTGACTCTGAGGAAGGTCAAGGCAGAGAAACGGCCATGGACCAGAGCTCTTTCACCAGATGAGGTGAAAGAATCTGCAAGGGAAGCGGTTAAGAATAAAGGTCGGGACCCGAACAACGAGGAGCATGTTCTTGGCCAGCATAAATTACAGTTTGGGCTCTTCAGGAATCAAACATTTAAATGGCTGGCTGAGAACGGTTATACGCAAGCTTCATGAGTCGCCTCAGCCACTGCATCTTCATGTGGGACCAGGATGACCTGACGGCCCTGAAGGAGGCCAAGCGTGCAGAGCTAGTAGTTGACCGGAAGCATCCATCCGAGGCTGATGTGATGCGCTGTATCAGCCGATGCGAGCTAGCCCTGCATTGCAGGATAACCACCCGCGGGACCAAGGAGACCCAGGCTCTGATTGAAAGCCATATCCAGGCCTATGATGGAGACAGGGGTCGTGACACTCTGTCTCCATGGGACACATGGGAGTCCCTTTGATCAACTCGGCCTGGATGAGTGCGATCCTGAAGGCCCAGTGGAAGCATGTGGCCTGCATCCAGGATCCTCCGGGTGTGCAGCTGTACCCACAGACGGGAACAGTAGGGAAGGGAGGGCACCGCCTGCCAACCTACCGCTGTGCCAGAGGTTCAACATCCCTTGAGTCATTTCACCTGCACCTGAACCGATTCATCCCAGGTAAATATGTTGTAGCTGTCATGTAACCTATCATATAGGAAATGTTTATATGGTCTCAGACATTTATCTTTTTATTTTTTACAGGTACACTGGCAGGTGACACCTTCTTCCAGGCGTATCTTTTGGATGGACTTGCGAGGTGAAATGAGGACCGGGCTGTGGCAGCGACGACAACAGATGAGCAGCAGCATTCGTACAACCATCTTCTCCGTCACTCTGTTAACAGTCTTGCAGAGGATGTTCTGGGCGAGAAGATCATCCCTTACGTCGGGCCAAGAAAATACACTGGTAGATAACTATTATATTTGTTGTTTCTTTGTGACAATTTCAAGTTTACAAATACCATAAGTTATTATATAAAATCCTGGTATATTATCTAATTGTCAGTGTTTTTATATTTTAAAGGTGAGCTTATCGGAGTGGAATATCTCTATGATCAAACCGGTAAAGTTCTGCAGGACTACAATTTGGCCATTGAGGAGTCGGAGACCTCAGATTTTTCTGTAGAGGTGGATGAACGCCACGCTGAACTTGAGGAGTTTCAGGACATCGCTGTCCCCACCTTCGAGACGGAACGAACACCTGCTGCCTCCTCTCAAGCACTGGCCTCTGTGGTCCCTCCATCACCAGCACCAACACATCCTGCGTCCTGCACCGTGGCAACGACCTCTGTGGTCCCTCCATCACCAGTACCAACACGTCATGCATCCTGCACCGTGGCAACGACCTCTGTGGTCCCTCCATCACCAGTACCAACACGTCATGCATCCTGCACCGTGGCAACGACCTCTGTGGTCCCTCCATCACCAGCACCAACACGTCCTGCGTCCTGCACCGTAGCAACGGCGGATCTTCCAGCAGTTGAAGAGTCCATTCCACATGATGTAAAAAATCCCTTCTTTAAATGTATATTTACATTTGTAAACAAAATCTGAGTTGTGTTATCTGTGCTCTCATAGAATTAATAGTATTCATTGCTGCTATCAAAAGTTCTACAATTATTTCTCATTTTAGGATTCTGTTGGACCTGACAATATTCAGGGGTATGGAGCTGTGCAGGACTTGGCAGAGGTACTGTTTGGCCTCAGAGACCACCGTCTGGCCTTGACTGGAGAGGAGTGCGCCCAGATCATCACCCTGTGGCAGGCGTTGGGGGAGTTTGACAAGAGGAAGACCGTTTACCCGCCACGTCACCAATATTGCCTGAAACAGGGACGATTCAGGGCCACTAAGAAGATTGTGGCACCCGGTGTGGAGAGCACCAAAAGGTACGTTAAATTAAGCAAACACAGGGTCTTGATTGCCTAAAAACTTTTAAAATAACTGAAACTGGCTGAAATTTCGCCTCCAGCTTTAGTTTATTAAAGGATCACCATTAGCTGACGCCTTAACGACCAGCTTATCTTCCTGGGGTCCAAAACATATATTACATAAGACAATAGTCATTTAAACAAACAGTAACATTTAAAAAACAAGACAAGACAACATAATTATGCACAGATATTAAGAAATGTATTTAACAACAAAAATAGCACAGTGAGTAAGGATCACGCATTGAAAACAATCTTATATTAAAGATATGTATTCTGTTGTAATTTGCAGGTGTTTCGTTGGGGCTCACTGTCCTGCACAGTGGCCAGAATGCAACAGGGCGGTGGAGGCCATCTTCATCAGATGTGTGCGCTCTACCCAAGCGCTGTGCGCTGTGATGGCAGGAGGGTGTCGCGCTTCACGGTGGTGACGCGTGCTTACAAGCACATCAGAGAGTGCGTCGTCACCAACGCGAAGGTGCTGAGTGAGACCACCATCCAGCTGCCCGAAGTCAATGCAGCAACAGTGACACAATGGTGAGTAAATGAGCATGCTTAAGGTACATGCTTTGCATGATATTTTATGCAGAGCATGTTTAATGCATTGTTTCCAGTTTTCATAACAAGATGGCTGGCTCAGCAAATGGAATGTAAATCTAAATGAATTGGCCATCTGATAAAATCAATAATACATGAGAGGATGTCATCAATTGCTATTTGATCACAGCTGTGTCATGCTGCTGTATCATAGTCATGATCAAATGCCAATCGGCCACACCCTCTTGTGTATTATTGCTAAATGTTTATTCATATTGATTGTTTTCCCAGGTTCAGCAGGCGTTGCCGATCACAGGAGAATGATACTCTGATGCAGGGTGTCCCTTCTCCAGACGCACCCATGGCAGGACCAGAGACGCTTCCTGTGGCTTTGCAGAAAGCCACAACTCTGCATTCTGGCAATCTGGCTGAGCCTCACCTGTTCATTCTGCCACCAAACACTGCTGGGCAGGCGAAGCTCAAGGGGAGACCGCAACCTCAGGCCATCCACCAAGCACCACCACTTGGTGTGATAGCACCAGCTCCACCCGTCTCTCTCCCCTTCACTGCACAGCTTCCTACCGTGCCTGGACCCTTGCAGGTGATGGTCTTCAACCCCCCAACTCCGTTGTGTAAGGAGTTGATGCCACCATCAACTCCTTACACAACACAACTGTACAGGGAAAAAAAAGAGAAAAGGGAGCACGCTGGCACTTTCACAAGGAAATACGTGAGGAAGACAGGCGTGATCCTTTGTAGAAAGTGCCAGCAGGAACGGAAGCCACCATCACACCTGCAATACTTTGGGAACTGGTACTGTGAAGGGTCTGAGAGACAGTCCTAAAGTGAATGGAGGGCTGTGCTGGAATAACGAGGGTACGGGAAAAAGAAGTGATAAGTTCCTTTTCCCGTACCTTCCTTTTCCCGGGTGGAGCTGTTGAATTATAAAACATAAAACAATCGAAGAGCTGTTGGTTGGGTTATTCCATTCCTGTGTAATGTTAGCACGCTGACATTACATTCCTTTGTAATGTCCCTTATGTAATGTCTTGTTGTTATGTGTTGTTATTATCACTGTTATTGTTGTTTGAACTATAGACCCTTTTACTGTTTGTACACAATGATGACGTAGAACGCATGCACGCGCAGTCAGGCAACAGAAGCATGGCAGAGATCAACAGCTTGTCAAGCTATGCAAGGGAATTATCAACACAAGATTGCAAATTTTACTTCAACAAGTTGACTTTGACAAATGGTGTCCGACTTCCAGATCCGTGTACTATTAATGAGTGGGTTGAACACGTCAACAAGTGGCCGAATATACAGTGGCCAGATATATACGTACTTAATAGAGAAACCGAGCGTGTACACCAGAGAGAAATTACGAGCCTATAAGTCACTGGATGCTTATGAATACGTTGTCTGTGGTCATGTACAGAACGTCAAATACCATGACATAGACTCTGAGTTTTGTGTGGTGAAATCAGAAATCCTCCCTAGTCAAAGACAAGGACACAAGACAACGATGTATGAGGCTTGGGTTATAATCAACCAACGAGAAAACTACGTCCTCACAGCGAATTGCACCTGTATGGCGGGGTAAGTTGCATATTATTTGGTTTTGTGGGCTTGTAGCTAACATAGTTCAGAGCTCTATGATATACATAGTTGTTATGCAAAGATGAATTATGCTTCTGTGTTACTGTCCTTTCAGGTTTAACTTAGGCTATTACTCTGCTTTATTACTATTATTTTCCATAATGCATAACATTATGGAGCAGACAGTATGTTTATTATGTTTTTGTGAAATTTCAGACTTGGGTCATGCTGCAGCCATGCAGCTGCAATACTGTTCAAAGTTGAGCTCTATGTTAGGATGGGAAGGACAGAGAAAGCAGCGGTTACTTCTGGAGTGTGCATGTGGAAAGATATCAGCAGGAAAGAAGTCAGACCAGCTCCATTGAGGGAAATCAGCTTCCATAAACCAAAGAGGCTAAGCAGGCAGCTTCCAGCAGCTTCAACATCTGCTAGGAAAAGTAGTATCACACCGAGAGGCATGTAGTAGTTGACAGAGCCTAGATAAGTTTCATTTTGCCATAGTGCATTTTATTAATTCAGAGGATTTCTTCTCAGTGTTTTGACACCATAATCTAGCCTGAGATAGGTGTTACTTATGCATAGATGAAAAGGCCTACAGACACAGTTTGAATAATGTCAGTATAATTTGTTATGTTAGTTTTAATATGTCTGTGCATTTGTCTTCAGATTACTGATTGTAGAAATCTGATTGTTTGTTATCTATTGTTCACCCGTTTAAGAATAATTCAGTCAGTATGCTTTAAATGAATTAAACTGAACATTATGCAGCACAATAATCGTGTATTTTTGTTGCTCTATTATCAGTGTTGACGGATGATGACATCCGGGAACTGCAGGTTGTGGACCCAGGTGTTGCAGTGCTGACAAGCCTGAAAAATAGTGACACGGACACTGCATCATCTGACCCTGATTCAGAGGAGCTTCCAGACTTACCTGAGCCCTTGACTGCTTTATTTGATGCAACACTTAGGGAACTCTCACCACAGGAAATGCAGGTGAAATGTCAGGATATATTTCACAGACTAAAAACGACGCTACAACCTCATCAATGTGAGAAATTGGAATTTGTGACTCGGCAACAGTCAATGTCAAAGGAGTGGCACACCTATAGGGCTGGTCGGATCACAAGTACCAAATTTCACCATGCGACCACAACTGACAAGATCAGCATGACATACCTAACTGATATAATGCAGTACAACAAAACACAGTTAAATGTCCCATCTGTGCTCTGGGGTCAAAACATGGAGGAAACGGCAAGACAAGCCTACACTGCATTTATGTCCCAAAGCCATCCAGATTTCAGCATAAGCTCATGTGGCTTAGTGGTGCAACCTTCTGAGCCACACCTTGGATCATCACCAGATGGGATAGCAAGATGTACCTGCTGTGGCAAAGGGGTGGTAGAGATAAAGTGTCCCTACAAATACCGTGATAGCCTTCAAGGATGTACAGAAGACAAGCAGTTTTGTCTGGACAAGTCATTCTTATTGAAACAGTCACACACATACTACTATCAAACTCAACTTCACATGTTTGTGTGTGGTGTTAGCTACTGTGACTGTGTGGACGAAGGAGAAGTTCATTGTGCAACGTATTCTAAGAAATGAAGATTTTCTGCAGGAGGCGTTGCTAAAAGCACATGACTTCTTTATCTCAAGTGTGTTGCCTGAACTACTGACAAGAAGACATGACCCTGTCTTGGTGACACAGAGAGCCTGCGAATACTGTAAAAGGCCAGATTTTGGAAAAATGATCATCTGTGTCAAATGCACCAACCACATACACTACAGCTGTGCACAAATAAAAAGGAAGTCAGCAAAATGGTTATGTAGGAAATGTCTGAGTTGAGGCTTGAATGCCTTCATTTAGGACTGAATTATTAGGAATTATTATTTACTGTTTGATCAGTTTGATTGTAATATATTGTACATACTCCTACTTTCCATGTCAATGTTTAATCGCACTTTAATGGCACCTATGTTGTTTGTATACTATGTTAATATCATTACAATAAGTGATGCTGCACACTGAATTAAGAGGTAATCTGGGGGGGAAAGGACCATTAGACACACCAGCAGCAGACAATGTTGGGAGGTTTATTATAATTCATTACGCTTTAAGTACAGTAAATACATGTTACAAATAAATCACTTTAACTCCTACATTCTTATGTGCAACTCATTTGGGAACAACACTCTTACAGAGGTTTGTGAGGGCACCACATACAGTCACAACATCATCCAGTAAATCAACCTGCGACACTGGAATAACTGTTTGCAGAATCGTAAAGTTTTTCCACCGACCAATAACTCGTTCCACATGGATCCTCACACGAGAAAGTTGTCTGGATGTGTCCACTTCCTGTGCAGAAAGCTGCTTTTTTCCCTTTGTGAAATGAGGGATACGAAGGGTTGCACCATAAGCTGCAAGCTCGTCTCTGATGAGAAATCCTCTGTCTGCTAAAACCTCATCTCTAGACTCCAAAAGTTTGTAGAATCCTGACTCTTTAATGATCTGCTTGTCTGAAACCCGTCCACCCCACCCAGGAGACAGAAATGAAATTGCACCAGCTGGAGTGATGCCAATCAAATATTTAATGGTGTTGTTGTGTTTATAATTTGACCATGTCTGGGCCCTGGAAGTCAGATTACTGGGTATAGCTATGAAAATGTCTGTGCAATCTATTATGC
The DNA here is from genome assembly GCF_031168955.1 of Gadus macrocephalus. NCBI lineage: Eukaryota > Metazoa > Chordata > Actinopteri > Gadiformes > Gadidae > Gadus > Gadus macrocephalus. The sequence continues at coordinate 820,218 of NC_082386.1, forward strand.
ACCTGCATCTTTTAAAGTTGCGCTTGAATATTTTTGGCATATATTTCAGTACTGCCTCCTTACTTGGCCATTTAATGAGTGGCTTGAGGACCACGGCCATAACAGGGACCCAGCTCCGCAAAATATTTGATATGGTGGTTTTTGATACCTTAAATCTATATGCCAAGTCAGTATTGGATAGGCCCAACCTTAATTTCATCAATATAACCAAAAGGTGGTCCTCAACTGTAAGTTTTTTGCAAATTATTTCTACGCTGCCTGTTATTTTTGTAAGCAGCCACTCAAAGATCACAGAGGTCAGTCCTGTGAGAAAAATCTATTGTACATTGTTGCACTTAACAGTGGTGTAGGAAAATGTAGATTTTTGCAGCTCCTCTTTCAGCTTTACATTTTCAGCTCGTAGTGTGTCCAAATCCTGTCGCAGGTTGACATAGTCCTCCTGAAGTTGACTGTCTCAGGTTCAGATCATCATACTCTCTCCTTGGAACTGGGATATCCTCTTCAGCTTAAATATAGAAAAAAATATATTAGCATGTGCTGCAACCAATGCAGACAAGTTCCCAATCAAGGGGTACTCACACATTTTTACCAATGATTTTTCAAAACGTTTCCATGATAGAAGAGAAGATACTTTATTGATCTCAGGGGGAAATTTTCCTCTGCATTTGATCCATCTAGGGGCCAGTGTACACATACATATGCAATTGGAGCAATGTGCCACACACACACACACACACACACACACACACACACACACACACACACACACACACACACACACACACACACACACACACACACACACACACACACACGATTCCAAAACCACTTCAAGGTCTGTTCTAATGTAATCATTTCTCATGGAAATACATGGCGGTGGGAACCCTGACAATCAGTTAATTGTAAGATTAAATATATTCATACCAGAACAATGATCCATGCTGCATTCTTGTTCTGGAGTTTCAGATGGAACCGGAGGATTTGCTGCAGTGTTAGGTCTGTTAGGTCTCTCTCTCCTCATTTTCCTATGGTACCTACCTACAGTATAAAGATTATAGTTAGACTGATCCATATCTCCAAACAGCAGCTGTATGCACCAAAGCTTATGCAAGAGGAAAATAAACTAAAAAACGACTAAGAGGAGGGCAACTCAAATCGTACCTGTCCATCTTTGCATCGGGGTTCTGGCTTTGTTTTGTGTACACAAACACAGAAGGCACAAAATCGGGGCTACTAGAGTCCAATGACGCCTCACCTGCAAATAAAACACCTTTTAATCTAGTTTCAAAACTTTATTTACACTAGTAGGGCATTGTAGTTTCCCTCACTTACAATGACCACGAGTTTACAGCAAGGGACATGCAAACAGAAAATCTAACGCCAGCTTATCAAACTTTAGCTGCATTTGATTATTATTCTACATTGTAAATACAATCACTAATGTAAACCAAGCTTTTCTGTAAAATCAAAGAGTAGATAACCTTACCTGATATAAAGTGGGCGCTACAGACCCGAGCATTTTTTATTATGTCCTCATTCCAGTCAACACGTTTAATCGCCTGCAGCCACAGACGCCGGTTGCTCTTAAATGGTTGTGATCCTGTCGGAATCCTATAAAACTTTAGTCCGCCGGTGGAATATCGATTCTGACAACCATATACGCAACAACCAGACATTTTGATGCTGGAAACTGTTTTTTTATCCACTTTTAAACTCTTGCTAGCCAGTTGCTACCTCGTGTGTGAGTCAGGGCCCCGTTTCCCGATATCGATGGATCTTCGCTCGTAAGATGGTTAGAAAGAGGGATCTTTCGAACCATCGATAATTTCTTTGGAGCGTTTCCCGAAACTCCTCTTAACGTGAACGCGCATTCGCTGCACTCACGACGATCGTAGGATTGTACCTGTCCACTGACATGGTGCTGAAACGGTCTATGACGCAGGGGGAGACGCAGGAATGTCGGAGGAAAATGGGGTTAAAAAGGGTTAAAATATCTTCCCATCAAGGCCAACCGCAGAGTAGCCTACGAAAAGAATAGATTGCAATAATATGAATGCTAAAGATATTAAAACACAATTGATTAAGCCTAGGCCGACATATATATCAGTCCTAATCCCGAGCGCACGATCGGGAGGTGGAAGTTGCGCTTTAGATGCCTTCACAAGTCCAGCGGAGGGCTCCAGTTTTCGCCGGCCAAGTCATGCGCTGTGATATGTGTGACGGCTATGTTGCACAACATTGCAGCTAAGGCTGGGGTGGCTTTGCTTGAACCGGAGGACGTTGAGGACGATGACGACGAGGAAGATCGGTGTGAGGACGGCCTCCCTCATAAGCGGCTGGTTTTCATGCGCGTTGAAGAGTGATTGAGACTTTTTTTTAACCCCCTCCACCCTCCCACATGTCACTAAACATTCCCGTCAACGTGACCAATCCCCACCATATCCCAGCCTTTTGCTTGCTCCTTTGCTTGTTTTTTAATTTTATATATATATATATATTTTTTTTTACATTATTTTATGCTACGTTTTATGAGTAGCCTATGTCAGTCTGCACAAATCCCCACACTTTCTCTCACACATTTTGAGTGCCCTGCCTGCGCAAACATTTTCTGGACTGTCCCGTTTTATTTTGGCCATTTTAACATCTTTATTAATAAATTAATCAATAATCTTTATTAATGACCAAACTAAGAACATAAAGGCGCAATGCGTTTTAATAAAACGCATCCAATAGACGGAGTGTCCGATGGTGACGCCACTGAGGCTATAGCTGACGATGCTCTTAGCGTCCTACGAGTACCTACGAGCACCCCTGGAGTACTCGTTAGCTACGAGCGTTTTCAAGACGTTCGTTCCCAACGATGCTTTCGGGAAACGCGGTGAAAACTCTACGATGCCCTTTCGACGCACTTCACGATCCACTGCGCACACAACTATTTGATGACGTTGGCTGTAAAAGGGTCTATATTATGTATGTTTTATATTATAAAAATATAAAACTGGTTCGGAGGTTTCTGGGATGTGATTTCTTATTATTTTCTTCTTCCTCTTATTATAATTATTTTGTTAAGTTATTGCACCAATTTCACTCAAATATCTACAACTTTTGATATCTACACAAGGCAGGGTTATCTGAACTCAAACTATAGATAAATAACAATAATCATCAAATGTGTATTCTTTGTCTTCATCATCGCAAATGGCCAAGTTTATTTATTATATTTATCATTGTTCATTACAACACGATATATACATACATATAACATTATTATTCATTTACATAAGGATCTGGACATTTTTCTGAAGATATGAATGTACAATAGTCATATGATTATAACGAATTAGGAACGAGCGGGATTCGACACGACGACACGTCTTTTAGGGTATTATTGGAACTTTACCTCGACAATTACGCTGCGTCCTGCAGGGGCGGTGGCGAGGGCAGGGGGATGTCTGGGGCGCTCCTGGCCCTCTCCCAGTCTTCATCCTTGTCCCTGCTGCCGCTCTCCTTCCGTGGTTTGATGAGCTTAGCGAGCGCCTTGGCCCCCGACCAGTGGCTCCTCCTTGGTCACACCGGGACCCGTCACAGGGTGCAGCAGCAAGACTGTTGACTGGGTCAAAAAAGTGGGAGCATATCACTCCTGTTCTTGCTTCCCTTCACTGGCTGCCAGTACAACAAAGGATCATTTTTAACTGTTCTTATGGTTTTCAAAGCCATCAATGGTAAGGCCCCATCTTATATATCAGACCTTTTACACCCCCACTCAGCCACTAGGTCCCTTAGAACCTCTAATAAGGGTCTTCTACACATCCCCCGCTCCAGACTGAAACAAAAAGGTGACCGGGGCTTCGGTGTAGCTGCTCCGCGCTTGTGGAACCAGCTGCCAACCGACATACGTGATGCCCCCTCCATTTATGCCATTAAATCAAGGCTCCAAACCCATCTGTACAACCTTGCCTTCCCTCCCCATTAACTATCTGACCTCTGCACTACTGCCTTTGTTGTGTGTGGATGTCCGGTTTCATGTCTTTTATTTGTATTTTATTCTAATGTTATTTTGCCTTCATCTTTGCCTACTGAATGCACTATGTACAGCACTTTGGTCAGTGCAAACTGTTATAAATGTACTTTTATAAATACATTTTTACTTACTAACCACATGGTGCAGAGTATCTGCTAACTACAGAGCAGAGATCTACATGTACAGTATTGGGACCCGCATGTGGTTGACAGTACAAAATCTGCACAGGTTCTTAAATTGGATAATAGGGACTTTAAGCAGCAACGTTTTATGGGAGGAGTGGTCACTGGGCATCAGTGCCCCTCCCCTTCCCGTCCAGAGGAGTGGACACTGGGCATCAGTGCCCCCCCCCCCCCCCCCCCCCTGTATTAAATGGAGTTTTAAGGAATACCTTTGTTATTTGATATAAAGGGACATTTCAAGCAATAATACAAAGAAGCAATCGGCATATACTTATTTTTTATATGTTTATACTGATTGTTATGCAAGGGATAATGTAGGCCTATAGAACGCCGGTCATTATTGGGAAAATAAGCCCCGACAGGTCGAACCGGACACCGACGCAAAGCGGAGGTGTCTTGCTTCGCCATGAAGGGGCTTATTTTCGATAATGACCGGCAACGTTCTGTACATTATCCCACTTATTACACTACTTGCCAAAACGAAAAAATAACTTCACAGTGTCTTTTTAAAATTTGTTTGTTACCAGCATTCGAACTGTTGATCAGCAGAGAAATAGTCTGCTAAATACGTTGTCGGCGC